>NC_069501.1:1246526921-1246624421 GCF_027579735.1 Bombina bombina
AAGTAACTATATATATATGCAGCACACACTAATAAGAATAAGTGTGGGTAAAAGCATAATTTGCCTGCCTTGGATGCAAGTAACTGCTGTTAAAAATGTTGATTAACTTCTTTAAACTAGGGTTTTTCTAAGGGAGAGTTTGATACATATCCTTATCTCCCCCTATGATATAATAATAATAATAATAATAATAATAATATAATTAAAGAGCAAAGAGAACCTTCATTTGAAAGAGGAAATTTCCCTCTTTTGAACACAGAGTCCCATACCTCACTAATTTACAGGTGGTTAGACTTGGTAATGGTGACCCCCTGCCTTAATTAGACACAAGAGAGGTCGGTTTTAAAGACACAAAAGAATATGATACATCATTTTGCAAATATCTTTCCAGTCTGTTGTCTAATGCCATAAAATAGTAATTTCCTACCTAATGTATTTACTGTATGGGGGGAATCATGGCACCAGTGGAATGGTAATCACTTGTGAATTTTAGGGGGCTCTGGGCTCTAAAAAGGCACCCTACCTTCCTTATATAAGCATTATAATTTCATGTTACTCTTTAAATCGGAGAGGCTCCTCTTTCCAATGAGGGTCACATGATCAGGTGGCTGTCACATGTTTACATTTGCAACTATATGCATAGGAAGCAGAATCATGGGTATAGAATAGGTTCAATATCAAGCACACAATACACAGTTTATCCTCCACTTTTGCATGATTGTTCTCATGCCTATCAAGCTGCCAGGTGATTGAACCTAATCATCATTGGTCATATATTTGGGTTTTTACTTTTTCAAAGGGGCCATTAACTTAAAACGATATCATAAGACCTCTCATGTGAAAGAAGACCTCTCATGTGTAAAAATAGTAATCACTTGCTGACAATCAGAATATATAGAGTGTTGCTTCTCTGAGGGCATAAAAGAAAACATATGAAATGTCTCAATTATTTCTTTATTTATGCTTTATTTTCCCTGTGCTAAGTGAATTTGCACAGGGGTAGGACCTTGGTGCATATATTGCTATAAAGAGCTGCCACTCATATAAGAAATCACAATTTTGCTTAGTTTGCTAATTATTATATTTTTTAAGGTTAGATACTTTATTGCTTCTCATTTTGCAAGGTAACATTTTTTATTGAATACCATAAGTATAACAAATATGTATAAATATATATGTAGCCAAAGTTCACATTAATTATCCTTTAGGCAGAAAATATTTATCTGTTTGTTTTCTTGTGAGGTTATTCCACCAATAGAATTCTGCTAAGTGTCAGAAAGCAATGAGTGCTTAAAAAAACATTAACCATCAATTGATTTTGCATAAAAACTGTTTGTCCTTAGAGTTGCCAAATGTCCAGCATCCAATCAGCTGTCCTGTATTTTAACAGGCTGTCCAGGTAAAATTATTAACTTGTATGTTACTGGAAGCCAAAGAAGCAAATTAATTAACTGTATATTACTGGCAGCCAAAAAGGCCAAAAGATTATCCTGTATGTTACTGGCAGAAAAAGTGGTAAAATGATTAACCTGTATGTTACTGGCAGCCAAAGAGGTAAAATGATTAACTTGTATGTTACTGGCAGCCAAAGAGGTAAAAGGATTAACTTGTATGTTACTGGCAACCAAAGAGGTAAAATGATTAACATGTATGTTACTGGCAGCCAAAGAGGTAAAATGATTAACTTGTATGTTCCTGGCAGCCAAATAGGTAAAATGATTAATGTGTATGTTACTTGCAGCCAAAGAGGTAAAAGGATTTACCTGTATGTTACTGGCAGCCAAAAAGGCAAAATTATTAATTTGTATGTTACTGGCAGCCAATGTTAACCTGTATGTTACTGGCAGCCAAAGAAGCATGATGATTAATTTGTATGTTACTGGCAGCCAAAGAGGTAAAATGATTAAACTGTATGTTCCTGGCAGCCAAAGAGGTAAAACGATTAACCTGTATGTTACTGGCAGCCAAAGAGGCAAAACAATTAACTTGTATGTTACTGGCAGCCAAAGAGGTAAAATGATTAACTTGTATGTTACTGGCAGCCAAAGAGGTAAATTATTACATTGTATGTTACTGGCAGCCAAATAGGTAAAGGGATTAACCTGTATGTTACTGGCAGCCAAATAGGTAAAATGTTTCAATTGTTTGTTACTGGCAGCCAAATAGGTAAAATTATTAAAGTGTATGTTACTGGCAGCCAAAGAGGTAAAATTATTAAATTGTATGTTACTGGCAGTCATATAGGTAAAATGATTAACTTTTATGTCACTGGCAGTCAAAGAGGTAAAATGATTAAATTGAATGTTACTGGCAGATATGGGGCAAAATTATTACCTTGTATTTTACTGGCTGCCCTGGTGGAATTATCTTAAAAAAGGGTCAGTCCCTGCGAGTGGTGACATGTCTCCTGTAGAAATGAATGGAGTTCCCTGGAAAGGGAAAGTTAGCAGTAAATAGGGGGCACACCTTTAAAAAGTAAATCATGTAGCCAATATAAATCACATTACGCTGCTTTCTGCGTATAGCTTCTTACAATCACCTATATTAAATTGTATGTTACTGGAAGCTATGGGGCAAAATGATTATCTTGTATGTTACTGGCAGCCAAATATGTAAAATGATTAACTTGTATGCTGGGTTAGATATGGCGTAAAATTATTAACTTGAATGTTACTTGCCACCAAAGAGGTAAAATGATTAACTTGTATGTTACTGGCAGCCAAAGAGGCAAAATGATTAACTTGTATGTTACTCTCAGCCAATGGCTGCTCAATTGTGAAAACAATATATCACTGGGTATATATGGGAGCTAAGGTACAGCTTTTAGGGGACATATTGTGGCCCCACCTACTATTGTGCCCAGTCACTGACAGAGCATACAGTATTTTTGTGGAAGACATCTGGCAATCCTAATTGTTTTACGCTTCCTAGAGAACCCAAAAAGCATTTTGTAACCTGCAGATCAAAAGCTGTTTTAGGAAATTTGCAATCTTTTGAACACCTAGGTTACAGATTTTGCTTTTTGGCCTCTCTAGGGAGTGTGGGACAAATCACACTTTTTACCTAACAGAAATAATTATTTAATGTCCCTTTAAGACCCAGTTATGCAAACAAATAAATTATACCAGACCTTCTAACCTTCCTAGATACTGCAGGATTGTCACAGATTGGAATATTTGCCCATTATCCCTCTCCCAATTTCACCAGCCAGGGAACATGTCCCATTATTTTTATGTATTGCCTCAGCTCTGCATGATTCCATCTAACCACGCCTGCAAAATGCCACACCCACAACACAACCATGAGGCCTCACCTCTTCTGTTGCTCCACGCTCACCTACCTAGCCTAGAAGTTCTCCTGAAAATAAAGCTATGGTATTAAATAAATAGTACTGATCCATATACTTAAAGGGACATTATACACTAGATTTTTCTTTGCATACATGTTTTTGTAGATGATCTATTTATAAAGCCCATACAGGTTTTTTTTTTTTTTAAATCTATAGTTTTGCTTATTTTTAAATAATATTGCTCATGATTTTCAGACTCCTAACCAAGCCCCAAAGTTTTAGGAGAATACTGATGTATACCTACTCTAGCTTGCTCCTGTTTGTGTAAAGGGTCTTTTCATATGCAAAGGAAGGGGGAGGGGGGATTGTTTGTTATTTCCCACTTGCAGTGGGCGTTCCAGCTACCTTTTAAACAGAGCTAAACTGGAAGCTTATAAGTACGTTTTTAAATGGATTTATATTGGATTTTTATCAGTATCTGGGCATATTATTCTTTATAGTAGTGTCTATTACATGCAGTTATTTGAAAATTGGTGTATACTGTCCCTTTAATAAATGAAGAGTTTTTTTTTATAAATAATTAACATATTTGATACTATGGCTTAGTCAAATACTTAACAAATTATTATAATAAATAGATCCTAAAATTCAACTTTTAATATTAATCATTATTTTAAAGTATTTAAAGGGCCATAATACCCAAATGTTTAAACACTTGAAAGTGATGCAGTATAGCTATACAAAGCTGACTAGAAAATATCACCTGAACATCTCTATGTAAAAAAGAAAGATATTTTACCTCAAAAGTTTCTCAGTAGCCATATCCCATTGTAAAGGACTTCTAAGCAACAAATCAGTATGTCTGTCCTGGGACAGCGGAAGGAGCGAGCTTACGTGCACTCTCATCTTATTTCCCTATTCAGCTTAAGGTAGTTTACAATGAAATCTCATGAGAGTTAAGTCAAATCTCATGAGAGCACAGTAAAAGAGTTCATGACCTCAGCTCTGTTGATGCTGATTGGCTGCTGTTCATTTCTTCATTCAACAGTAAAACCCACCACTTACCAAACCCCCCAAAATAAATAAACCTAACACTAAAAAACCTAAACTACCCATTGCCCTGAAAAGGGCATTCAGCTCTTTTGCTGTCCATAAAAGGGCATTCAGCTCTTTTTACTAGTGCCCATAACCCTAATCTTAAAAAAAAAAAAAAAAAAAACCCAAATTAAAAAAAAAGCTGTCTAACCCCCCAAAATTTAAAAATTAAACCTAATCCCTATGAAAAAAAAAAAAAAAAACCCAAAATAAAAAACCCCTAATCTAATGCTAAACTACCAATAGCCCTTAAAAGGACTTTAAGTTCAACAGCTCTTTTGCAGTTACAAAAAATGATATGTCCCCCCTAACAGTAAAACCCACCACTCACCAAACCCCAATAAATAAATAAACCTAACACAAAAAAAACTAAACTACCCATTGCCCTGAAAAGGGCATTTGTATGGGCATTGAACTTAAAAGGGCATTCAGCTCTTTTAAGAAGTGCCCATAACCCTAATTTAAAAAAAACAAAAAAACAAATGTTTAAAAAAAAAACTAAATCTAAGCCCCAAAAATTACAAAATTAAACCTGTTTAAATTAAGCTAAAATTACAAAAAATAAAAAAAATCGAATATTACAGAAAATAAAAAACAAAATCAAACTTTAAAAAATTAAATCTAATCCCTATGAAAATAAAAAAGCGCCCCAAAATAAAAACACCCCCTAATCTAAGAATAAACTACCAATAGCCCTTAAAAGGGCTTTTTTTAGGGCATTGCCCTAAAGAAATCAGCCCTTTTACATTAAAAATAAACAAAGTCCCTCCTAACAGTAAAACCCATCACCCACCAAACCCCCAAAATAAAAAACCTAACACTAAAAAACCTAAACTATCCATTGCCCTGAAAAGGGCATTTGTATGGGCATTGCCCTTAAAAGGGCATTCAGCTCTTGTGCTGCCCATCCCTAATCTAAAAAAAAAATAACCCCCAGGTTGGTACTCACAGTTGCTGAAGTCCGGCGGAGAAGGTTCTCTTCTAGGCGTTAAAGTCTTCTTCCAAGCGTCCGACATCTTCTTCCAAGTGGGGACCTCTTCTTTTTTCATCCAGGACAGCAGAACTGAAGACCGGCGAACGCGGAACTGAAGACCGGCGACCGCGGAGCCATGGAGCGTGGAGGATCCTCTTCTTCCGATCGCCGCCATATACTGAATAGTGAATTCAAGTTACGCGATTAAAGATGGTGTCCCTTGCATTCCTATAGACTGATTTGATTCTTCAAATTCAAATCAGCCAATAGGATGAGAGCTACTGAAATCCTATTGGCTGTTCAAATTAGCCAATAGGATTTCAGTAGCTCTCATCCTATTGGCTGATTTGAATTTGAAGAATCAAATCAGCCCATAGGAATTCAAGGTACGCCATCTTTAGTCGCGTACCTTGAATTCACTATTCAGTGTACGGCGGAAAACATACAAAGAGGATCCTCCACTCTTCATGGCGCCGCAGTCGCCGGTCTTCAGTTCCAGGGTCGCCGGGCTTCAGTTCCAGGGTCGCCGGGCTTCAGCTCTGCCCTCCGCTCCACGCCGGCTTGTTCCTGGAAGAAGAAAGAAGAGGTCGCCACTTGGAAGACTTCACCACCTGGAACAGGATCTTTTCCGCCAGACTTCAGGAACCGTGAGTACCAACCTGGGGGTTAGACTTTTTGGGGGGTTTATTTTATTTAGATTAGGGACGGGGAATTCTTAAAAGAGCTAAATGCCCTTTTAAGGGCAGCAAAAGAGCTAAATGCCCTTTTAAGGGCAATGCCCATACAAATGCCCTTTTAAGGGCAATGCCCATACAAATGCCCTTTTCAGGGCAATGGGTAGTTTAGGTTTTTAAGTGTTTATTAAGTGTTTATTTATTTTTGGGGGTTTGGTGAGTGGTGGGTTTTACTGTTAGGGGGCACTTAGAATTTTTTGTAACTGTAAAAGAGCTGTTTAACTTAGGGCTATTGTTAGTTTAGCATTAGATTAGGGGGTATTTTTATTTTAGGGGGCTTTTTTATTTTCATAGGGATTAGGTTTAATTTTTTAATTTTTTGTAATTTTAGTTTAATTTAAACTTAGCTTTTTTATTTTTAAAGTAATGTTAGTATTTTTATTTTAATTGTAATTTTGTATTTTTTATTTAAGTAATTGGATTTAATTTAGGGAGTGTTAGGTTAGGGGGTTTTAGGTTAGGGGGCTTAGTAATTGAATTAGTAGTTTGCGTTGTGGGTTTTGGCGGTTTAAGAGGTTAATAGGGTAATTAGGTTTATTGCGATGTGGGGGTTTTGCGGTTTAGGGGTTAATAGGGTAATTAGGTTTATTATGATGTGGAGGTTTTGCGGTTTAGGGGTTAATAATGTAATTAGATTTATTGCGATGTGGGGGTTTTGCGGTTTAGGGATTAATAGGGTAATTAGGTTTATTGCGATGTGGGAGTTTTGCGGTTTAGGGGTTAATAGGGTAATTAGGTTTATTGCAATGTGGGTGGTTGACGGTTAAGGAATTAATATGTCAGGTTATTTGCGGATTAGGGGTTAATTACTTTATTATTTTGCAATGTGTGGGTTTGCGGTTTAGATGTTAATACTTGGTGCGGGAGGTTAGTTTTTTTTTTTTTGTTATACTTTCACCACCCCTGCCATTTATGGACTTCACATTCTGTTGGCTGCCTCGTGCTGCCAACATTCCTTTGAGGATGCGTGCGTAACTGCCAACAGCAATGTACGAGTTACAAACGCGATTATAGTATAGATATACTTTGTTTGTGTATTTATTATGCATCACTGTCTGGTGAATTGAGCTGCTGTCATATGTAATTATTATTAATTAGAGCAAATAGCTTTTTACACATAATTTCTTCATTTATTAGAAAGTATGTGTAAACAAGCCACAGTTATAACCGTGGAATTGTCAGCCACATATAGGAATTGTACAATTTATAATGCTTCAAACATCACAGCATCAATTATATATAATACATTTGTAAAGAATATTATAAAATATAAAAGATTTTATGGGCTCAGACAAAAATGAATTATAGACAAATACTTTGTCATGAAAACAACATTTCTGTAGTTTATCATTATTAAGTAAGTCATTTGGGAATTTGTTTATGAAGATCCATTTTTTCACGATTTTCTATGGGAAATGTATTTATGGTAGCACAGGCGATGCTGGAGAAAAGCTTATACTTAAAGTGCCATAAAACATGTTGAGATCTGTGCATATCCTAAAAGGGCCAATTACGTAAAAATAGTTTGCATAAAAAAATTGTTTAAAAATTGCTGGCAAGTATTTTAAAATAATTTTCAAAAATAAGCAAAATGGGGGGCGGAGTCAGCCGCACACAAGAATGGCCGCACATTTCTATCGCTCTGGCAAATACTATGTAAAAACTTTGTCTAAAGGCCATCTATATTGACAATAAGCTCCTGGAAATGTGGGGGAGATATCCCTAACCTCTACTTTTACTGGGCAATAGAATGCAAGCTCAATCTGATTGGCTGATTGGATCAGCCAATCGGATTGAACTTGATTCTGATTGGCTGATTCCATCAGCCAATCAGAAAATTCCTACCTTAATTCCGATTGGCTGATAGAATCCTATCAGCCAATCGGAATTCGAGGGACGCCATCTTGGATGACGTCCCTTAAAGGAACCGTCATTCGTCGGGAGACAACGGAAGAAGAGGATGGATCCGCGTCGCCTGCTTCAAGATGGACCCGCTCCGCACCGGATGGAAGAAGATTGAAGATGCCGCTTGGAGAATATGTTTGCCGGTCCGGATGTCCTCTTCTTGCCGGATAGGAGGAAGACTTTGGAGCCTCTTCTGGACCTCTTCAGCACCGGATGATGGATCGCCAACCCCCGCTTGGGTTGGATGAAGATGTTGGAGCCAGGACGGATCGGTGAACCTGGTATGGTGAAGACAAGGTAGGAAGATCTTCAGGGGCTTAGTGTTAGGTTTATTTAAGGGGGGTTTGGGTTAGATTAGGGGTATGTGGGTGGTGGGTTGTAATGTTGGGGGGGGGTATGGTATGTTTTTTTTTACAGGCAAAAGAGCTGAAATTCTTGGGGCATGCCCCGCAAAGGGCCCTGTTCAGGGCTGGTAAGGTAAAAGAGCTTGTAACTTTTTTAATTTAGAATAGGGTAGGGAATTTTTTATTTTGGGGGGCTTTGTTATTTTATTAGGGGGCTTAGAGTAGGTGTAATTAGTTTAAAATTGTTGTAATATTTTTCTTATGTTTGTAAATATTTTATTATTTTTTGTAACTTAGTTCTTTTTTATTTTTTGTACTTTAGCTAGTTTATTTAATTGTATTTATTTGTAGCAATTGTGTTTAATTAATTTATTGATAGTGTAGTGTTAGGTTAATTGTAGGTAATTGTAGGTAGTTTATTTAATTAATTTATTGATAGGGTAGTGTTAGGTTTAATTATATCTTAGGTTAGGATTTATTTTACAGGTAAATTTGTTATTATTTTAACTAGGTAGCTATTAAATAGTTCTTAACTATTTAATAGCTATTGTACCTAGTTAAAATAAATACCAAGTTGCCTGTAAAATAAATATTAATCCTAAAATAGCTATAATATAATTATAATTTATATTGTAGCTATATTAGGATTTATTTTATAGGTAAGTATTTAGCTTTAAATAGGAATCATTTATTTAATAAGAGTTAATTTATTTCGTTAGATTAAAATTATATTTAAGTTAGGGGGGTGTTAGTGTTAGGGTTAGACTTAGCTTTAGGGGTTAATCAATTTATTAGAATAGCGGTGAGCTCCGGTCGTCAGATTAGGGGTTAATAATTGAAGTTAGGTGTCGGCGATGTTAGGGAGGGCAGATTAGGGGTTAATACTATTTATGATAGGGTTAGTGAGGCGGATTAGGGGTTAATAACTTTATTATAGTAGCGCTCAGGTCCGCTCGGAAGATTAGGGGTTAATAAGTGTAGGCAGGTGTCGGCGATGTTGTGGGGGGCAGATTAGGGGTTAATAAATATAATATAGGGGTCGGCGGTGTTAGGGGTAGCAGATTAGGGGTACATAGGGATAACGTAGGTGGCGGCGCTTTGCGGTCGGAAGATTAGGGGTTAATTATTTTAAGTAGCTGGCGGCGACGTTGTGGGGGGCAGGTTAGGGGTTAATAAATGTAATGCAGGGGTCGGCGGGGTTAGGGGCAGCAGATTAGGGGTACATAAGTATAACGTAGGTGGCGGTCGGCAGATTAGGGGTTAAAAATTTAAATCGAGTGGCGGCGATGTGGGGGGAGCTCGGTTTAGGGGTACATAGGTAGTTTATGGGTGTTAGTGTACTTTAGGGTACAGTAGTTAAGAGCTTTATGAACCGGCGTTAGCCAGAAAGCTCTTAACTCCTGCTATTTTCAGGCGGCTGGAATTTTGTCGTTAGAGCTCTAACGCTCACTTCAGAAACGACTCTAAATACCGGCGTTAGAAAGATCCCATTGAAAAGATAGGATACGCAAATGGCGTAGGGGGATCTGCGGTATGGAAAAGTCGCGGCTGAAAAGTGAGCGTTAGACCCTTTAATCACTGACTCCAAATACCGGCGGTAGCCTAAAACCAGCGTTAGGAGCCTCTAACGCTGGTTTTGACGGCTACCGCCGAACTCCAAATCTAGGCCTTAGTAAAGCATTACTCTGATCAAGAACCTGTATGGAACTATAACAATATATACCTGATATTAAGCCACACATAATTCTAGACAAAAGATTTACTTGGTGCAGGTGTATAAATAATACAAATATATTAATATATTTTGACAAACTGTTTAAATAACAGCTGTAACTATATTGTACAAACAAATGCACTTAAAATCTAATGTATCCTATATTTAATGTGCCTTGTTCAGGAAAATACTATTTTTGCACCATGTGCCTTTACTTTATCATGTGTATTGTGTATAGTGTTTAGCTACATAAAGAAATTAATTTCCCAACTTAATTTTTAATCCTTACTTTTCACTCTTATTTTTCGATCATTTGATTTCTATATGGTGCCCATAATAAATGGATCATTAGTACCAAAATAACATCAAAAATTTCAAAAATTTCCTGATCATCATCTATTGAGTAGTGAAAAATAAAAATAAAAAATCAAAAAGCATACAAAACGTGTATTTTGATCACGATGTGATAGCTTTGTATTATACATTTGGGAAAAGGATGAATGAGTGAACAAAACACCTCCTTAGCATATGTTGTTAAATGAATGTGTATGTGTGCACTGGACCATGAAACCATTTATTTCCAATGGTTGATTATATCGAACTCAGAATTGAATCCATTAGGAACCTGAGTATTTAGTTTCATGATCCAGTACACCTCCTGTTTCGCCAGGATCTCGTCCTTATTGCCACCCCTGGGAGGCAATTTGATGGTCTCAATGCCTCGCCATCTGAATGCTCCAGCATCTTTGCCGTGCACCTCAATGAAATGCCGTGATAATGCAGAACATGGTTTTTCATATTTAATATATCCTAAATGTTCTCTAATACGGGTACGGACCTCCCTACTGGTCATTCCAACATATTGTTTGGAGTGTACCTGGCATTCAATGAGGTACACGACATAGGTGCTGGAGCATTTTATGCACCCTCTGGATGCAAATTTTTGAGTAGTAGTGCAAGAGTAAAATTCTTTACCTTCAGTGATGAAATCACATGCTTTACATCTGTGATCTCCACACTTATAAGTGCCATTAACTTGCATCCAAGAGCCCCTGTTCTTTTGTTTGCAAGGCAGAAGGCTTGGGGACAACATGTTACCCAAGGTTAGGTTTTTGGAATAAACACACTTAAATCCCTTCTCAACAGTGGACTTTAAATGTACATCACCTAGAAGTATCGGAAAATACCTCCGGATGATGTCACATACTTTAGAATAATCTGAAGAATATTGTGTAATGAAGGTGAGTGGTCTTTTGTCTCTATTGCCACGGCTGGGCACTACAGAGGTATTCTTTCCCTCCATTGCAGTTTGTTTAGCTATGTTGTTTAAAAGCTTCGGTGGATATCCCCTGTCCTTTAATCTTTGCTTGAGTAATTTTGATTTATCCGATACAGAGCTCCAGCTAAGCAGACAAGCAGCAGGTACGAGCATTGCACATGATTGGTCAATTGTTCATCACGTGACCCCGCATCTGGATCACCATTGGCAGATTGGATCTAACTGCCGAAAATCTCAGAGGAATACTGGAAACGGCTTGGAAGGAAGTTACCTGACCGAAGTTACTGCAGGAGCAGCACGTTGTCAGAGGCGGCCGTAAGTTTACATTCCTGTTGAGTTTCTTTCCACGAGTAGTTGGAGCAAGTTACAGCTTCATTTCCGCGAAGTGTGGATACTCGTGAAATTCTATTGAGGATCCAAGCGGGTGAGTCGGCATATTCACGTATGCTTTTCATATAGGACTTATGACTAAAGTTTGATACGGACACTAATCCATTTCTAAGTGCATTGATATTGCTCAGACATATACAAGTGCTAATGCTTATGCTTATGCTTATGATAATGAATTATTGAGAGCTGAGGACTGCCTTCTATCATACTTTATACGGCTTCTCACGGGTTAACCACTGACACAACTTTTCTTATGTTTTTACTTATTTTGCTAAGATATTATAGTAATGTGGACACAGCGTACAGGTCTCTGACTCATACATTATAGGCTATTGCTTCCTATACTGCACTTATAATTTACTATCAGTTATGGTCTTCATGTGTCTATATGGGTATGGGAGGACTACTTGAACTGTATGTGGGGTGACAACTATAGCTAATTAATCTTGGTGCACAGTTTAATGTTCATGAGAGGGATAGGATAATATTTATGGAATCTCACATGCCTATTTGTTATTCTACACTGATTCTTACCCAGGGATATAACACAATGGTCTGGGTGATGTTTTACATAATTTTTAGCTATCTATATGCTAATATTTATTGCTGTAAGAAGTGTTAAAGTGATACTCCAGTGTGGTCCTTCCTACTTTCCACCATGCTCTTTGGTCCACTGTCTGCGGCAGGGACAGTGGAGTATGGAGACTTGAGGTGTCTTTTACCCTTATAAAGCGGGAGGAGGAAATATTGGTGAGATCAGCTTTGCTGAACAGTAGCTGATAATGACACCCCGGATAGAATTTATTTTAATATTAACTGGTATTAGCTTTATGCTCTCATTTTTATGCCCAGACTTTGTACACACCCACCCTACCGGATATTTATTTTTTATACTGAAGATTGCAACAGATTGTCTCATGCTTAATACTCCCAAACTATGTCCAATCCCAAATAAGGTTAGACCATAAACTAGAAAGTTTGGCTCCTATTTAGTCTGAGACACAACAGTAGTTATATTTTTATTTATCTCACAAATTCTATTGTCTGGTCTCGTGAGACATATCCAAGTATGTGTGCGCTATGCTTACGCCTGTGCATGGGTTCTTGTTTAGTGCAGTGTCCCCTGTTGGGTGGTTTGTGGGGCTCTCAGCTCTCAGGACCGATTATATCTCCCCTCACCCTTTCCCGCTCTCCATTTGTGAGCAGGTCATATCCACTATCCCTTACCCGTCGTTGTCCAGTGGTGACAATAGCCCTGAGGGGAGATACTGCATGGGTCCGTTTACCATATGGATCCAATGGTGGTGTGTTTCCTTGCCGACCCGGTCTTAAACTTATGTTTCTCTATTGTTCATTAAAGCCTCACCCCATGGGACGTTTTCTCTATACCTCCCCCCTAACACCATAGGCACCAGTGCTATAGGATAGGATATGGGTACATGTAACTAACATACCTTAGTGTTCCAGGATATGATATGGCTATATGTAACCAACAAGCTTCAGTACCACAGGATAAGTTATGTACATATGTAAAAAATAAGCTTTAGTAGTAAAGGATGTAATATGGACAGCTGCATGTACTATCCCACAATAATAGATAGCCTTAACAAAAGACCATTAAAATAGACATGCTAGAGACATAGAACAATATATCATTAGGACCTAGCTAACTTATAATTTTCTGGATTTGTCTGCCGATGGGCATAGGGCCCGTGCCCAGGTGCAGGATCTCATTATACAACATTGTCTTTTACAAGCTAACATCGAAGGTCCAACTATTTAATATTCAATAATGTCCACTTTACTTAGTCTCATTGGAATGTATCAGTTGTGGCAATTTATGCCTATTTATAGCTTGCCCTAAATGTCTCTTATCACTTAAAGCTGGACGTGAGAGTAAAAACTATAATGTTTACAACCCTTAAGGTCTTTGTCCCTATAGCTATTTTGCACATAATTTCCTTGTCGGTTGATAAAACCAGATCACTTTTATCTTCCCAAGGTTACCCAACATGCTCATGTGACTATATATATGATGATGTTGCCCAGTACTACTGAAACCTAAGTATTTGCTGCCTCATACATTTCTTTACTTACTTCATCCCTGATCCACAATGAGCCTTTTGGTTCCTAGGCTACATATTAATTCACTTTATTACCTCCCCCCTCCCCCTCACTATATAGTATTCTGTTTTTTTATGATTAGACCAGATAATTAACTCGCAGTTCCCTTGTGAATAACCGCATTTATCAGTAATATGCTGTATGTGGAAAAACCCAATCATATAAATAACTATGCTCTCTATCTTTAATATTGTCACTCTCACAGCAATATAGAGATATACAAACCATTTTATTAAACGGAAAGAAAACAAACAAACATTCTTTAATGATATATCATATCTGTTTTTTTACTTTATTTGATATTTAATTATATAACTGTTAGACGCTTTTGTGTTTGTGCAATTGAGTCTGTCATTTTATATGTCATGGTTTTTATCTTATTAAGACAGCAGACATGATTGTATGATATTTGTAGTGAGACCAATGATATGTCTTTTCTTTTTCTTAATAAGTCAACATCTCAAGTTTGTGTGCTTAGTATGTCATAAAACAAATTTCAGAATATAATTTCATCTATCTAACAGATATGATAGTATAATGGCTGTAGCAAGACAGGTGATATGATTGCTTTTTCTTCATCATTTCAGATATTGTGTGTCTTGTATGCCTTAAAAAAGTTTCATTTATACTTTTAGACTATTTTCTAGCAGGTAAAAATTAGAAAATATGAGGTTGAGTGTATTTATTTTTGGTAGGCCTGAATTCCTCTGCAAAAGGCTTTAGGCATGATTTTTGTATTCTCATCGAAATGTATGATGTGATTCCTTTCCTATGTTATGTATTATGCATTTAACCTCAATAAAAAATATTTAAAAAAAAAAAAATAAGCAAAATTACTTGCATAGCCATGCTGTCTGGAGCAGTCTGATCCACCCCTTCGTATCAGTGTTTAGCACCAGAAAAACATGCATTGTATTTGAACTGAGTTAACATCAGCTTATTTGCTTCTAGGCATGCTCCAGCAGAAAATGAGTGTTAAAGTCTTGCACTTTACCCAATCAAAGGTGGATATAGATATAGCCATAAAAGGAATTGTGTGGAAGGAGTTAAAGCTGTACAATTCGGAAACTTAAAATTGGTTTCCCCTTCATGTGTAGCAAATGACTTGTTATACCAGCAGCAGAGTATAAAATGTATGGGAAAATGTAGAGCAGACCTAACATAAATAAGTGCAACCCAAATTGTTGATTTATGCTTGAAACATACATGAGAATTTTTAGATATTTTTAATTGGATGTAAGAAGATTCCTGCAGTCCTTTTATTTCTTAAATCAACATGCATAGTCTATATTGGTATTCAGTCCCCTCAAGGAGTCTGTGTCTAGATCAAAAATCCACCTTGCTTCCAGGCATTGAAGGGTCTGAGCCTATCCCCACCTCTTCTGAGGCGAAGGACATGATCTATAAGCATCATTCTCAAAGATGATACCGAATGGCCAGCAGTCATGAAGTGCCTGGCAACTGGTTGGTTCGAGCGGTCCTTCTCTATGACCTGATGTATTGCAGACTTGTAATTGGCTAGCTTCTCCCTAAAGGAGGTCACCATCTTCCCAATGTAATAAAGGGAACAGGGGCAAATAATAATGTAGATGATATACTCAGATGTACAAGATAATCTATGCTTGATGCCCTGTAGCCTTTTTCTCTAAACGCTTTACTCCTGCTGAGAGGAACTACGATATGTGTAATCGTGAACTCTTAGCCATTAAGATGGCTTTGACTGAATGGCGTCATTGGTTAGAGGGAACCACCAATCCCATTCAGATTCTCACTGACCACACAAGAATCTGACTTACCTAGAGACTGCTCATTAACTCAATCCTCGACAGGTCAGGTGGGCCTGGTTCTTTTCCCGTTTTAACTTTGTGGTCTCTTATCTTCCTAGGACCAAGAACAAGAAGGCAGACGCCCTTTCCCATCAGTTCCCTCACTCAAGTGACTCCTCTGAATCTCTTATTAAACACATCATACCTCCCTCCTGTGTGGTTGCTCAACTAAACACCACCCTTCTGCAAAGATTGCAACATGCCCAGTCTAGTAAACCTCCTGGAGCCCCCATGGCCTCCGATATCCTTTTTGTACCTCTGAACCTATGCACCCCTGTGCTATCCTGGGCTCATGATAGTAAACTCTCAGGACATCCTGGTTTGACTAAGATTTTTAAGCGTCTTTCCCAACACGTATGGTGGCCTACTATGAAGTCTGACGCTCAGGATTATGTGAAAGCCTGCACAACTTGTGCTACCAACAAAACTCCCCGATCCTTGCCTCCTGGCTTGCTCCAACTATTGTCCATTCCCAAACAACCATGGACACACATAACAATGGACTTCATTTCATTGTGGACCATCCTCCTTCTGACTACCATACTATTATCTGGGTTGTGGTGGATTGCTTTTCCAGACTGGCTCATTTTGTACCCCTAACCAAACTGTCTTCTGCCCAAGAATTATCGTCTCTTTTTCTCTTGCATGTGGTACAACTTCATGGCATTCCTGTGAATATTGTTTCCAACAGAGGTCCACAGTTCATCTCTACCTTTGGAGAGCCTTTTGTAAGTTGATTGGAACCACTATTTCCTTGTCTTCTGGCTACCATCATCAGACCATTGGACTAACTGAGAGGGTAAACCAGGATCTTGAAGCCTACCATAGAGCCTTTGTCAATGCTCGTCATACCAACTGGTCTGAGTTGTTACCCCTAGCTGAGCTGGCAAGAAACACTCATTGGCACTCTTCTCTTAGATGTTCTCCATTTCAAGCCACAGCAGGGTATCAGCCTTCACTGTCCACTGGGGTTCCTGCTGCAGACCAACACGTCACTGGACTTACCACTCATTGGCAACGTATTTGCTCTCAGCTACGTTCAGCTGTCTCCAGATATTAGATTTTTCTGATCATCATAGAGCTTCTGTACGTGCCATCCCAGTGGGTGAACATGTTTGAAACTCTCTTCGACAAATTTGTCTACGTCAACCCTATCACAAATTGGGGCCTAGGTTTATCGTCCCTTGCCCAAAACCCTATGCATACACCCAGTGTTCCATATATCACTAATCAAGCCTTACATCAAGAATATATATACCCAGCTCCAAGCTCCTCCTCCTCTGCTCCTGGTCCATGGTGACCCTGAATATGAGGTAGCTAAGATCCTGGACTCCAGATATAGGTGCAGACAACTGCAGTATCTGATACATTGGAAGGGTTACTCTGTGGCGGATCATTTCTGGGTTCCTGCCCATGATGTGCATGCTCAATCTCTGGTCTCCAGATTCCATGCTGCTCATCTTTTGAGGCCGACTGGTTCCGGAAGGGAACCAATGAAAGGGGGGCTATGTCATGCTGCGCTGCTCTAGCCATTGCTAGGCGCACAGCGTCTTCTTGCTTCTACTTCCCTACTTGTTGCCAAAGGTTGTGTTGGGTCCGGATGCGTGTGGTGCTGACGTCATCGGTGTACACTCCTGATGCCGGTCTGACCTGTGTGGCGCGAATCCTGCGCCTATGTAAGTTTTGTTACTACGATCTGTCACTGCCCATGTATAGGTGTTACTGTGTGTGCTCCTGGGTGTGACAGATCATTGTATTAGATTGCCTACTTGTGTATGATCCCTGGCTGTCTGACTACTCTGCCTGCTATACCCCTTAACTAATGGATTGATATACTACTGCGGAACCCTGTCTGTCTGACTACTCTGTCTGCTATACCCCTTAATTACTGAATTAATTTACTGCTGCTGAACCCTGCCTGTCTGACTACTCTGCTTATTAACCCCTGTTGATCTGGATTGCCTCTTTTTTGCCGAACCCTGCCTGCCTGACCATTCTAGTGGTGTGCCCTTGGACTGCTTTGCTGTTGCCAAACCCTGCCTGCCTGACCATTCTAGTGGTGTGCCCTTGGACTGCTTTGCTGTTTCCGCTGGGGACTGTCCTGCCTATGGTGAGTGCCGCCTTCCTCAACTTACTAACTTTCTCTGCTCTGGGATATTCCCTATCATTCCGGCTCAACGCCGGGATTACAAGTCTTCTGTCCAAGTTCAGTCTGATAGAGGAGTATCCCATGAGCATTACACCATCGAAGGCAGTCAATACACAAAATTGCATATTTATCGGTTTGCTTCTTTGTGCAAACTAAATTACGGCTCAATAGAAATGAGCCCGTATTCAGCTGTTCGCATATCAAATGACTCAACTAATTTGCATTGGTCCATAGTCTCCTATAATTTTACTTCATACTGGCAAACTGAATTAAAATTAATGGCAAAATATGACGACAAGAGAATTTAATTTTTGGATAATATGGTATTTCTAGAGGAGGATACGATTTGCTTTGATCTTTTTAGAAAACGTAATATTAACGCTTTTAAAAAGTGACAGTTTCTTCCATAAACAGGTCTTTAATAGTGTCCCCAAATCATGTCTACAGAATAGTATCTATATCAGAAAATCGACTGTCTATGCACTTTGAAGAAAGGGGTTATTCGAGACAACAGCTACATCCTATAATAGAGGAAGTACACACTACTGATAATAATAGAACATATAAACATCAAAAAATATCAAATTTATTAGTACCTATAGGTAAGCTAATTAAATAAAATTGGTTCATTGGTAAATTGGTACATTAAAAATGTATTTCCATGCATTCAAGAATTACCTTTGGCAGCACAGAGAAAGACTAACAGATCAGAAGTTTGCTACAGCCGACATTAGAGGACCAATAATTAAGAAACACCTTTAAATCACGTAAAATTTAATTTATCGCTCAAATAAAATATCCTATGTAAAAATAGAGAATGGGTATATGCTTTCTGAAGCATGGTATCTGCTAATAGGAATTCAGTGGAATATATAATACACACACATATATATATATAAATATATATATGTGTGTTTGAATATATATATATATATATATATATATATATATATATATATATATTTAAATTGTATGTTGTATTTGAATAGTTATATTTTCATTTTGACTTCTATGTTAGGTTAAAAACATAATGAATCAAGATGGCTAAATAAATTGAGAATTCAATTATGACAAATTTCTTTACATTATATATTTTTACCTTTTCTAACATTTAGTTTGTGTGTTACTTTTTTCCAGTTTATAGGTCAATTTTCTTTCATTTGGTGAAAGTTGTAATTTGCATTTTTTCTTTTAATGTCTTGGCACTAAAGAGCAAGTGTCAATTGAACCTCTTAACATTTACTTTCAACTCAGATTTCAAGCAACCTCCATATATTGGAAATCACTTTGAACTAATCAATATCTTTTTACAGTTAGTAATCTTCTTGTCTAAGCATTAAAGTAATGAAAGTGAAGTGAATTCATTACATCAAAGCTTGTTTCAGTACTTGCCAAACTATGGTAAATCCACTGTTCTGTTTACATTCTTTAGTTAGTCCAACATGGAAGAACATTTTTATTCATGACCAATGTAAAATTAAATATAAATGTTACAAAATAGACAAGTGCATTTTATTCTAAAGAGTGCAGTTATTACAATATCTAATACAGAGGTTTTCACCCGTAGATCAAATTATATGCACATAAAGGGCTAGATTACAAGTGAAGCGCTAAATTATCATGCACCCGCAAACGGGCAAATTTGCCTGTTTTTCGGGCGTGCGATAATTAACCAGCCATTATAAGTGGCTGGTTATTGCTACTGTGAGCTTGCGGTAGCAATTAGCGCTTATAAAAGTAAATGCCCCAAAATACAATGTAGTGTAATTTATTAAAAAATAAAAATAGCATCATCTTAATTTTTTAATAAAATAACTGCACTAGGCAGAATTTTGGGGGTAAAGTTGGCGGGAGTGGGGTGTAAAAAAGGGCACTGAAAAATTCCTTTAAATTGCGGTCTATGGGAACTGTGTGTTCCAAGTAAATACATATGTATATAATTATATACATATATATTTATATTTGCTGCCATTGCTTCGCTACTTACCCCCTTCGCTGCGCTTAGTTTCTTTCTGATTCGATCTCTGACAGCATCAGAATGAGGCTCCCATTGGAGCCTATGAAGAGCGCACTAGTGAGCTTGCGTTCGCATTGCTGACAACCTGTAATATCAGTGCACATAAGCGTGCCCTGGTATTACACAGTGGAGTGCAAATATCGCTTTCATGAAAGCGATATTTAGCGCTCCACTTGTAATCTGGCCCATAGTTGCAAACACAAGTGGTGAATTGTATACAGTGATGTATATATGTTATTCTGTAGAACCAGATGTACACATGCAGAAAAAACACTGATTAAACTATAATATTTTACAGAATCACAGACTGAAAATATCACACCATGTACCAAACTTGCCTTCCCTCTCAGGAGCCAATAAGAATGAGACTGAGTGAGAGAGCTGGAGGACACCCTTTTAACGTTAAAGCCCCTTTACCCTCTTGACTAAGGCTTCATTTATAAGTTGACTTGCAGATAAGACTCTCAGCTACAGAACCTGTTTGCCTATAATCTCAGTGAGTAGTGGGCAACGGACACTTTTTGTCTACTGCTGCACAAGGAACTTTTCACAACTGGTCGCACAAGCGCAGAGCCGGTCAACCCCTCCAACAAACAACCGTTGCTTCTTCACGTGCAGTAAGTAGGGTCACACAAGGAAGCCTGTGCTTTAAAACAACCAACACAGTTTCTGCTTTTTTCACTGAAATGCACTGGTCTATTTTTAAACTGTGATTCTGGGATATAAAGTTGGGTTTTGCTTCTGACACTTGTAAGCAAATTTCTGTGTGTACACTTACAGCTTTATATGTTTGTTCCTATGTCTTGCCTTTTCCCAATGGAGAAATTGAGAAAGACTGGAGAACTGCATTCTCTTAAACAAATGATGGTACACAGAACATAGTATATCATTCTAGTATTTAATAAATGTTATTCTATAATTTGTGCGTATCTTTTTCTGAATCTTCTTCACGTCCCTTTGTTCTGCATTTGGAGAAGGTATTGAGAAATAATTCAGCACATTTTAGTATAGTTCTGCCCTACACAGAATCAAGTTTAGAGCTTTCATGTCAACCAAAGTGATTTGCTCCCAAAAATTGCTGGATTTGTTGTTGAGTTTCTCAAGTGATCGCAACGTATTATTGTTTTGTTTGTTATAAGCCTACCGGGATGAACGAGTTTTCAACAGAATAGCTCCCAAAAAGGAATTTTATTAAAATAGAAACTCTGAAGTCACCGAAACTAACTGATTCAATAGCTTATTCACACCTCTTCTGGTTATAGTAACATTTTATTGGTGTCATCCCTTTATTCACTGTGCAAGGGAAATACTAATTTACATGTGTGACATTAACCTATTGTAATCAGAATACATCCTCATCACTGATTAACCATCTAAATAACATATGTATCTTGCCATGATGGGCATTCTTCAGTAGTCACTTCATGACCCCATCATCTACTTATGGCAGGCGTTTCATTTTAATATTTGTTTGTTCCACTCACACTGTTGTGATTGTCTCTAACAGTACTGCCGTCTTTTGAATTGGTTTTAAAAGGTGATCACACAATCACAACTTTCATAGGAACTTTTTGTAATCCGCACTACTGCAAAACCTTCTGATTGAAGCCCCATATGATCGAAAGTGCTGCCAGGTGGCAAGATATTCCAAGGGATCTGCCGCTATGTCAAACGAGCCTGTAAAAATATTCCAAGCTCCCCACATAGATGCTAACAGGCGGCATCGCTGGGAGGCGTTTATTATACATGCCATTGGTTGGTGATACTATTGATAGATAACACCTGGGTGTTATCTATCAATAGTATCGCCACCCATATTGGTGAAGTATAGTAAACAATCTCTTGGAATATAACAGCCGTGCCTAACCACTAACCATAAGTACCCCTAAATCGAAGTACCTTTTTATAGCAAACTAACACTACACTAATAAATACATACCCACCACAAGTATCTATCCTGTTAACCCCTGTATTGCCACATACTCACCCCAAGTACCCATCTAATCTATTGACCCCTCTTCGCCACATACCCAACCCAAGTACCCATCTAATCTATTAACCCCCTATACCGCCACTAGCCCACTACAAGAACCCATCTAAACTATTAACCCCTATACTGCCACATACCTATTGCAAGTACCCTTCTAAACTACTAACCCCTATACCACCACTTACACGTCGCAAGTACCCATCTAATCTATTAACCCCTAAACTGCCAATAGCCCACCACAAGTACCCTACACTATTAACCCCAAAAAACACCACTAGCCTACCGCAATTACCCTACACTATTAACCCCTAAACTGCCACTAGCCCACTGCAAGTAACCTACACTATTAACCCAGCAAACCCGAATGCAAACTAACCATACTCTACCTAACCCCAAACCCCCTCTAAACTAAAATAAAAATAAAAAAAGTCACAAAAACTGCATAAAAGTATCCCAAATAAAAAACTCACCATAATACCTAACACTAACTTACATGCCCCATAAAAAATAAAACCCACCCAAAACAACCCCCCTCAAAACCTCACTATATTTAAACTTAAAATAGCCTTTTGTAGGGCAATTAAATTAAAATAAAAAAATCCTGTTCTTTAAAATAAAAAAGCCCACTCCAAAAAAGTCCTAACGAAACACAAAATTTAAACTTACTGTTCGAAAATCCAGCTCCTCTTGATCTGACATTGGGCCCTATTCATCCTGGGTCCGGGCTCCGGGGGCTCATCTTCACAGCGACGGACTTCCAGGTGGCCTCTTCCCCCTCCTCCACAATCTTCATCCACAGCAGGGCCCTCTTCATTCAGGGTCCAGGCGCCGAGGGGCCCATCTTTGTGGAGGAGGAAGCGAACTTCCAGTTTGGTCTCTTCTGCTTCCTTCGCTCCATAATCTTCATCAACACTGGGGTCCTCTTCATCCAGGGCCCAGGCACCGTGGAACAATCTTTGCAGCAGCTGAAGCGTACTTCCAGGCCTGAATTTATTTTATTTTGAATTATTAGAATTTAAAAACATACATTCTTGGTATTGGCTTAAATTCCTGGCCCACATTCTTCCCAGAAGGTAGCACCCCCAAACAAGTGGTATCTCCAGATGCCTCATTTAATTGCCGATAACATACTAAAAGGACGACTTGATCCCCTGCACGTTGCTCGTTCGGCACCCCTTTTAAGAAGTGCAATTTTGGTGCGGCGCTCAGTTCCAGGAGTCCGGCTAGGCCGGTGAGGTTTTGCCAGCCCACCGACGGTTGGCCTCCAGCAATTAGCTTATAACTAAGAATACCGAGAGAAAAGTAAATTGGAAAGTTGTTTAAAATGATCTATCTGAATCATGAAAGTTTAATTTTGACTAGACTGTCCTTTTAACAATGGTTGCTGCAGAAAAAAAGAATAGACAAACATAACAACAGCTCATCCACAAAAAAAGAGTACAACTAATAAACTATTTAATGCTAAAGTGATCAAAATATTTATTTTTGGTGACAGGTGCAGCCATCAAAAACAAACATATTTAAAGGAATATTTTTATAGTGCATAAAAAATGCCTGCTAGCCATCTTTGTACTCATAAAGATGCACCCTGTTGTGTAAATAGTGCTTGGTTCACTGCCAGACCACTAAACTCTACAAAAAGAAGTACAATTTGATATAATAGTTGGATGAAACAGCGTAGTATGATCATGCTTGTATTTTGTTACAACACTTCATATGGGTAACACCATTTGCATATTCACATAAATATAAATGAAGCTCCATTTTAGAAGCAGCAATAGCAGTTTGAAGCACCTGCGGCTGCAGATTTGTCACCAGACCGCTGCAATAGCAGTTTGGAGCACCTTCGGCTGCAGACTTGTCACCAGACCGCTGCAATAGCAGTTTGGAGCACCTTCAGCTGCAGGCTTGTCACCAGAAGCAGCAATAGCAGTTTGGAGCATCTTCGGCTGCAGGCTTGTCACCAGACCTCTGCAATAGCAGTTTGGAGCACCTTCAGCTGCAGGCTTGTCACCAGAAGCAGCAATAGCAGTTTGGAGCACTTTCGGCTGCAGGCTTGTCACCAGACCAAAGCAATAGCAGTTTGGAGCACCTTAGGCTGCAGGCTTGTCACCAGAAGCAGCAATAGCAGTTTGGAGTACCTTCGGCTGCAGGCTTGTCACCAGACTGCTGCAATAGCAGTTTGGAGCACCTTCGGCTGCAGGCTTGTCACCAGAAGCAGCAATAGCAGTTTGGAGCACCTTCGGCTGCAGGCTTGTCACCAGAAGCAGCAATAGCAGTTTGGAGCACCATCGGCTGCAGACTTGTCACCAGACCGCTGCAATAGCAGTTTGGAGTACCTTCAGCTGCAGGCTTGTCACCAGAAGCAGCAATAGCAGCAGCAATAGCAGTTTGGAGCACCTTCAGCTGCAGGCTTGTTACCAGACCGCTGCAATAGCAGTTTGGAGCACCTTCAGCTGCAGGCTTGTCACCAGAAGCAGCAATAGCAGTTTGGAGCATCTTCGGCTGCAGGCTTGTCACCAGACCGCTGCAATAGCAGTTTGGAGCACCTTAGGCTGCAGGCTTGTCACCAGAAGCAGCAATAGCAGTTTGGAGCACCTGCGGCTGCAGACTTGTCACCAGACCGCTGCAATAGCAGTTTGGAGCACTTTCGGCTGCAGGCTTGTCACCAGACCGCTGCAATAGCAGTTTGGAGCACCTTCAGCTGCAGGCTTGTCACCAGAAGCAGCAATAGCAGTTTGGAGCACCTTCAGCTGCAGGCTTGTAACCAGACCGCTGCAATAGCAGTTTGGAGCACCTTCAGCTGCAGGCTTGTCACCAGACCGCTGCAATAGCAGTTTGGAGCACCTTCAGCTGCAGGCTTGTCACCAGAAGCAGCAATAGCAGTTTGGAGCACTTTCGGCTGCAGGCTTGTCACCAGACCACTGCAATAGCAGTTTGGAGCACCTTAGGCTGCAGGCTTGTCACCAGAAGCAGCAATAGCAGTTTGGAGCACCTTCAGCTGCAGGCTTGTCACCAGAAGCAGCAATAGCAGTTTGGAGCACCTTAGGCTGCAGGCTTGTCACCAGAAGCAGCAATAGCAATTTGGAGTACCTTCGGCTGCAGGCTTGTTACCAGACCACTGCAATAGCAGTTTGGAGCACCTTAGGCTGCAGGCTTGTCACCAGAAGCAGCAATAGCAATTTGGAGTACCTTCGGCTGCAGGCTTGTTACCAGACCGCTGCAATAGCAGTTTGGAGCACCTTCGGCTGCAGGCTTGTCACCAAAAGTAGCAATAGCAGTTTGGTGATGCTTCGGCTGCAGGCTTGTCACCAGACCACTGCAATAGCAGTTTGGAGCACCATCGGCTGCAGACTTGTCACCAGACCGCTGCAATAGCAGTTTGGAGCACCTTCAGCTGCAGGCTTGTCACCAGAAGCAGCAATGGCAGTTTGGAGCACCTTCAGCTGCAGGCTTGTCACCAGAAGCAGCAATGGCAGTTTGGAGCACCTTCGGCTGCAGGCTTGTCACCAGAAGCAGCAATAGCAGTTTGAAGCACCTTCGGCTGCAGGCTTGTCACCAGAAGCAGCAATAGCAGTTTGGAGATTGCCAGCCCCTGCACACAAGACGAAGAGTGCAGTGCTAAATACAGGCAGCTTATTTCTGCCCACTAGCCGCAATTTCTGTGAAAACCATTCGAAAGCTTCCATTCTTGTGTTGAAACCACATAAAAGTTTGTAATCTGCCACTTATTCTGATTTTTAGTGAAAACTATCATTTTATGTAAAAAATATTTAAAATCTCTACAGTTATTTGTAATTGTTGTTTCTGGGCCCTCGAGTGAACAATTAGTGGCATCAAACAAAGGTAGATGCATCCCCTGTGTGCTCAGCTGTATTGACTCTGTGTGCACCATCGCTTACAATGTCATTTGGTGCTATTAAGACAAATCAGTATGGTTTTTGAAGAGCAATTCCAGACAATAAGACTGCCCACAATCAAAGGTCAGCGGAAGTGACTGATATAACACGTTATATTTGTTTGTTTTTTCCCATTAAAATATATTTTAATATTGGGTGACCATATGCCACACATATTTTCAGCTATGCTTGATTTTAAATAGATCTGATAAAGAAGTACAGTCAACTTGTCAAAAACCACACATATTTGCTGAAAATCAACTCATGTTTTATGTAGTTATAATAAACAGCCAGTTACTATTGAAATTCTTCCCTCTAAGTATTACAAAACCCACTCACCTTAGCACTGGAACATGGAAAGTCGCCTCTCCCTAATCTGACCTCATGATTATGAGGAATCAAGTATTCATTTTTTTGGAGATTTCCTGATTCTGGAGTGGAATTTTATGCAGAGTAAACCTTCTGACATAGTAGTTGATCCCAATGTGGTAGAAAAATGTATCTAAATATTTATCTACAAAAAGCCTCCTACTTTAATTTAGAATTTTGTAGGAAAATCCATAGATAAACTTTTCTAAAAGAGTGTGATCCTCATCAATATAAATACAATATATTGTAATCCTTATTAATAGAGGGTTGCATCTGAAAACATTGGGGCTAATTACAATCTATTGTTTGCTAATTATCACAGATGAGACCTTTTCCATGTGATACCACTCAGGCATTTTTATTGTGTTTTGCATCACTCATTTTAAATAGCCTCATTCTGAAATACTTGAAGTAATGTAGCACTTCTATGAGTAAAAAGTTAGATATTTTACCTCAAAATCAGTCTTGCATCTGCCATATTCAGCACAGTCACTTTTTCCATCCTCATTTTAAGGAAGTCTACTCTGAAATCTTAAAAGATTATGGGGAAATCCCAAAAGATCACACTAAAGCAGTGTACTCGGATGTGTTTGTATTTTTCATCATGCAGATGACAGTTGACAGTGCACTTACTCTGGTGAGCTGAGAACATTCGGCTAGATTGCGAGTTGTGCTTTACGGTTTTAACGCTGAAAAAATGTCCATTTCAGCGTAAAAACAGTAACGCAGCCATTACGAGTCTTGTCGGTATAGCTATACCGCAAGCATTTTAGCCTGTAATGCAATGTCAATCCTGCACTCAAAAAATGACGTTTTTGCGTGGGATTTCAATAGCATCAGTATTACAAGTTGTGTGGTGAGGCTAAAATGCTTGCGTTCCAGCCTATACCGACACAATCCATTCCACCATCTGAGAGCAGTTGTTATGAGTTTTGTGCAACAAAAATGTTTCACAAAACTCATAACTAAAATGTTACAAAGTACACTAATACCCATAAACTACCTACTAACCCTTATTTCACTGCCCTCCCACATCGCAAACATTATATTAAACTTATTAACCCCTAATCTGCCACTCCCAACATCACCGCCACTTAATAAAGTTATTAACCCCTAAACCTCTGGCCTCCCACGTCACAGCCACTAAATAAACCTATTAACCCCTAAACCACCAGCCCCACACAACGCAAAAAACTAAATTAAACTATTAACCACTAAACCTAACAACCCCCTAACTTTAAATTAAAATTACAAGATCCCTATCTTAAAATAAATAAAAACTTACCTGGGAAATTTAAAAAAAAAATGAAGTTTAAACTATAACGGCTAGATATAGAGTTTTGTCGGTAACGAACCGCGTAGCTAACGCTGGCTTTTTTTTCCCCGCACCTTTTAAATACCGCTGGTATTTAGAGTTCACAGAAGGGCTGCGTTAGGCTCCAAAAAGAGAGCATATAGCATAATTTACCGCCACTGCAACTCTCAATACCAGCGGTGCTTACGGACGCGGCCAGCTTAAAAAATGTGCTCGTGCACAATTCCCCCATAGGAAACAATGGGGCAGTTTGAGCTTAAAAAACCTAACACCTGCAAAAAAGCAGCGTTCAGCTCCTAACGCAGCCCCATTGTTTCCTATGGGGAAACACTTCCTAAGTCTGCACCTAACATCCTAACATGAACCCTGAGTCTAAACACCCCTAACCTTACACTTATTAACCCCTAATCTGCTGCCCCTGCTATCGCTGACCCCTGCATATTTTTTTAACCCCTAATCTGCCGCTCCGTACACCGCCGCAACCTACATTATCCCTATGTACCCCTAATCTGCTGTCCCTAACACCGCCGACCCCTATATTATATTTATTAACCCCTAATCTGCTGCCCCCAACGTCGCCTCCACCTACCTACAATTATTAACCCCTAATCTGCCGACCGGACCTCGCCGCTACTCTAATAAATGTATTAACCCCTAAAGCTAAGTCTAACCCTAACCCTAACACCCCCCTAAATTAAATATAATTTTAATCTAACAAAATAAATTAACTCTTATTAAATAAATTATTCCTATTTAAAGCTAAATACTTACCTGTAAAATAAATCCTAATATAGCTACAATATAAATTATAATTAAATTGTAGCTATTTTAGGATTAATATTTATTTTACAGGCAACTTTGTATTTATTTTAACCAGGTACAATAGCTATTAAATAGTTAATAACTATTTAATAGTTACCTAGTTAAAATAATTACAAAATTACCTGTAAAATAAATCCTAACCTAAGTTACAATTAAACCTAACACTACACTATCAATAATAAATTAATTAAATAAAATACCTACAATTATCTACAATTAAACCTAACACTACACTATCAATACATTAATTAAATACAATATCTACAAATAAATACAATTAAATACACTAACTAAAGTACAAAAAATAAAAAAGAACTAAGTTACAAAAAATAAAAAAATATTTACAAACATTAGAAAAATATTACAACAATTTTAAGCTAATTACACCTACTCTAAGCCCCCTAATAAAATAACAAAGCCCCCCAAAATAAATAAAATGCCCTACCCTATTCTAAAATACAAATAGAAAAGCTCTTTTACCTTACCAGCCCTGAAAAGGGCCTTTTGCGGGGCATGCCCCAAAGAATGCAGCTCTTTTGCCTGGAAAAAAAAAACATACAATACCGCCCCCAACATTACAACCCACCACCCACATACCCCTAATCTAACCCAAACCCCCCTTAAATAAACCTAACACTAAGCCCCTGATGATCTTCCTACCTTATCTTCACCACGCCGGGTATCACCGATCGGTCCAGGCTCCAATGTCTTGATCCAAGCCCAAGCGGGGGCTGAAGACGTCCATCCTCTGGCTGAAGTCTTGATCCAAGCCCAAGCGGGGGCTGAAGACGTTCATCCTCCGGCTGAAGTCTTGATCCAAGCGACGGCTGAAGAAGTCCATCATCGGGCAGAAGTCTTCATCCTATCCGGGCAGAAGAGGAGATCCAGACCGGTAGACATCTTCATCCAAGCGGCATCTTCTATCTTTTTCCATCCGACGACGAGCGGCTCCATCTTCAAGACCTCTGGCGCGGATCCATCCTCTTCTTCCGACGTCCTAACACAGAATGAAGGTTCCTTTAAGGGACGTCATCCAAGATGGCGTCCCTCGAATTCCGATTGGCGGATAGGATTCTATCAGCCAATCGGAATTAAGGTAGGAAAATTCTGATTGGCTGATGGAATCAGCCAATCAGATTCAAGTTCAATCCGATTGGCTGATCCAATCAGCCAATCAGATTGAGCTTGCATTCTATTGGCTGATCGGAACAGCCAATAGAATGCGAGCTAGGGTTAGGGTTAGACTTAGCTTTAGGGGTTAATACATTTATTAGAGTAGCGGTGAGGTCCGGTCGGCAGATTAGGGGTTAATAATTGTAGGTAGGTGGAGGCGACATTGGTGGCGGCAGATTAGGGGTTAATAAATATAATATAGGGGGCGGCGGTGTTAGGGGCAGCAGATTAGGGGTACATAGGGATAACGTAGGTGGCGGCGGTGTGCGGTCGGCAGATTAGGGGTTAAAAAATTTTAATAGAGTAGAGGCGATGTGGGGGGACCTCAGTTTAGGGGTGCATAGGTAGTTTATGGGTGTTAGTGTACTTTAGAGCACAGTAGTTAAGAGCTTTATGAACCGGCGTTAGCCCAGAAAGCTCTTAACTCCTGGCTTTTTGCTGCGGCTGGAGTCTTGTCGTTAGATTTCTAACGCTCACTTTAGCCAAGACTCTAAATACCGGCGTTAGAAAGATCCCATTGAAAAGATAGGATACGCAAATGGCGTAGGGGGATCTGCGGTATGGAAAAGTCGTGGCTGCAAAGTGAGCATTAGACCCTTTCCTGACTGACTCTAAATACCAGCGGTAGCCCAAAACCAGCGTTAGGAGCCTCTAATGCTGGTTTTGACGGCTAACGCCAAACTCTAAATCTAGGCGTAAGTTAACCTAGCATAACTATTATACTAAAATTAAAATAACTACCAATTAAATAAACTAAATTAAACATTACAAAAAATCTAATACTACTAAAAAAGGATGAGCGCTACTGAAATTCTATTTGCTGATTTGAACAGCCAATAGGATTTCAGTAGCTCTAATCCTATTGACTGATAGGAATTTCAAAATCAAGGGCCAGTCCTGTTAGGCTGATTGCAATACAAATTCTCAATAATTACCCTAGTCAAAAAGTAAACTCTTTCTGGATTCATTCTGAAGTAATCAATGACTCCAGACTAGTCATCAGAAGCCATCCTGAAGTGTGCCCACAGGCTGATATATTTAAATGAGATGACTCTAGAGTCATTCACTGGATGTTCATGCTTGTAAAGTAATCAGTAAGTTAATCTGCCTAGAATTGTTTTACCTTAGCTGATGACTTTACAAGCCTGATGATGTTTGATGATGTGCAAATGACTTCTAAAGTAGTTTGATAGTCATCCAATGACTCCAGGATGGTCTCTAAAGCAATCCTGTTTATCTTGAGTAAAAACACATTTACATTCAAGTTTTCATTTATTGTATTTCATAGCTACAAGGGGTTAATAAACCTCAAACAGAACTTTTAAAAATTATTAATAAGTACCACAAAAAGTTTAAGAAAAAACACTGGTTTTGAGCATGTGAAAAACACACTGACATATTGAATTTCATAGCTACAAGTGGTTGATAAACCTCAAACAGAACTTTTAAAATTATTAATAAGTACCGCAAAAAGGTGATGTTAGGAAGTAACCTCACCAAACACCCAAAAGCTACCTGCACAGTCAAGTAAAGTACATAAGAATAATATTTTTCGCTTCTTACAACAGCTAACTCAGACAGACGGACTTCACTAGTACAAGACAATACAGACACCCTCCTTCCTACAGCTGCACAACAAATCTCAGCAAACACTTCCCACCCAACCATCCCACCCTACTGCTCACACTAATTTATCTAACTTATTTTAATTGAGAACAGGTGCAAGTGTCATTTCACCTGACTGCAAGGCAACCTACTCCATGGGGTAGATTTATCACATGTCGAATGGACATGATTCACTGTAGCAAATCATGTCCGCTCGACCTCGCTATATGCTGACAGCATACGCTGTTGGTATTTAACATTGCCCAAGCATTTCTGGTGAAATGCTTCTGCAATGCCGCCCCCTGCACATTATCGGCCAATCGGTCGCTAGCAGGGGGTGTCAATTATCCTGATTGGATCGGGATGATTTCAGTCCACCCCAAAGTTAAGGAGCAGTGGTCTTACTACCAAGCCTGAAACGATGGGCGTAGAATACAGCATCCGCTCTATAATAAATCTACCCCCATATCTTATCACATAACTGCTTTGTATTCTATCCTTCCTCCAGATGTCACACATCCTCAAATAAAACAAACAATTGTTAAAGTAATGTAGTTCTTTCCCCTTCTCCTGCTGTATCATTTATCTCTTTTTGTCCTACTTATGTTTGCCAATATAAGTGTAGCAAGGAACATTGTATGGTCTGATATAATGACTTTTTGTAAGTTTTTATTGTATTGTACCCTTATGATTGTAATGTACTTTTGTATAATGCTACATATCTAGTGTCTCCAAATTGTATTTCAATCAAATAGTACAGAATAATAAAATAAAATCCATTCTAAATCCAAGTTGTAACTCTATTAAATTCTGTGTGTATGTATTACAAAACAAATGCTTCTTTCCAAAATGTAAATGCATTGAGTTTCACGTCCCTCTAAGTGTGCTTAAAAAACCTTAACTTAAAAAGGGGGCAATTTATTAAGGGCTGAATGGCCCTGAATGCCCATGTTTCTGTGTGAGCCTTCAGGCTTACCGGAAACAGGAGTTAAGAAACAGCGGTCTCAAGACCACTGCTCCCTAACTCGTACGCTGCTTCTGAGGCTGCTGTCTGCGGACATCAATCCACATGATCTCATACGATCAGGTTGATTGACACCCCCTGCTAGCGGCCAAATCTGCACGGGGCGGCATTGCACAAGCAATTCACCAGAACTGCTTGTGCAATGTTAAATTCAGCGATACAGTGGATCATGTCCGTCTGACTGTTAATAAATCGCCCCACAAGTTATAACATTTGAAACAGGTCAAAAACAAATTTCAAAAGTTCAACACTGATCAAAATAGAAAAGTCTTTCGGCTAGATTACGAGTTGTGCGTCAGGGTAAAAAAGCAGCGTTAAGAGGTCCTAACGCTGCTTTTTTACGCCCGCTGGTATTACAAGTCTTGAAGATTTAGGGTCACCGCACACTTCTTTGGCCTTACCGCAAAATGACTTACGTAAACTTTGTAAAGTCTTTTTTCTATGGGACTTCCATAGCGCTGATATTACGAGTCTGTCCTGGGAGGCCAAAAAGTGAGCGGTACACCCTACACGGTCAAGAGTCCTAACGCATTTAAAAGTCAGTAGTTATGAGTTTTATGGTACAATGCCGTAACATAAACTACTTATTAACCCCTAAACCGAGGCCCTCCCGCATCGCAAACACTATAATAAAAATGTTAACCCCTAATATGCTGCTCCAGACACCACCGCCACCTACATTATATTTATGAACCCCTAATCTGCTGCCCCCAACATCCCCGACACCTACATTATATTTATTAACCCCTAATCTGCCACCCCCGACATCGCCAACACCTACATTATAATTATTAACCCCTAATCTGCCGCTCCGGACACTGCCGCTATCTACATTATATGTATTAACCCCTAATCTGCTGCCCCCAACATCGCCAACACCTACATACTATTTATTAACCCCTAATCTGCCGCCCCCAACGTCGCCACCACTATATTAAAGTTATTAACCCCTAAACCTAAGTCTAACCCTAACACCCCCTAACTTAAATATAATTACAATAAATCTAAATAAATATTACTATCATTAACTAAATTATTCCTATTTAAAACTAAATACTTACCTGTAAAATAAACCCTAAGATAGCTACAATATAACTAATAGTTACATTGTATCTAGCTTAGGGTTTATTTTTATTTTACAAGCAATATTTATTTATGTATATTTAGGTAGAATAGTTATTAAATAGTTATTAACAATTTAATAACTACCTAGCTAAAATAAATACAAAAGTACCTGTAAAATAAAACCTAACCTAAGTTACACTAACACCTAGCACTACACTATAATTAAATAAATTAACTAAATTAAATACAATTACCTACATTAAATTAAATCAGCTAAAGTACAAAAAAAATAAACACTAAATTACAGAAAATAATAAACAAATTACAGATATTTAAACTAATTACACCTACGGAATCTGTTGGCGCTTTATAAATAAATAATAATAATAATAATAATAATAATAATAATCTAATAGCCCTATTAAAATAAAAAAGCACCCCCCCCCAAAAAAAAAACCCTAGCCTAAACTAAACTACCAATAGCCCTTAAAAGGGCCTTTTGCGGGGCATTGTCCCAAAGTAATCAGATCTTTTACCTGTAGAAAAAAATACAAACAACCCCCCAACAGTAAAACCCACCACCCACATAACCAATCCCCCAAATAAAATACTATCTAAAAAAACCTAAGCTCCCCATTGCCCTGAAAAGGGCATTGGATGGGCATTGACCTTAAAAGGGCAGTTAGCTTTATTGCAGCCCAAAGTCCCTAACCTAAAAATAAAACCCACCCAATACACCCTTAAAAAAACCTAACACTAACCCCCTGAAGACCGACTTACCGGGAGAAGTCTTCATCCAAGCTGGGCTGAAGTCCTCAACGAAGCCGGGAGAAGTCTTCATCCAAGCCGGGGCGAAGTGGTCCTTCAGACGGGCAGAAGTCTTCATCCAGACAGCATCTTCTATCTTCATCCATCTGGCACGGAGCGGGTCCATCTTCAAGACATCCGACGCGGAGCATCCTCTTCATCCGACGACTAAAGCTGAATGAAGGTAGCAGCGAACATAAGCTTTCACTGCTTTCAGACTCCCATTGATTCTTATGGCATCCGCCGCCTCCATGTCCGGAATAGTGGCGAGCATACCTGGTAGATTTTTGATAACTAACAAAAGTAGTCAGATAGTGCCGAATTTGCATTCAGAACATCTGTAGTGACGTAAGCATCGATCTGTGTCGGACTGAGACAGGCGGATCGTATGTTATGTCACAAAATTCTACTTTTGCCGGTCTGTAGCCTTTGATAAATAAGGCGAATCAAGCTCTCCACAATTACGCTGCGGAATTCCAGCGTATATGCGGTTGATGGCTTGATAAATAGGCCCCTATCCCTTTAACTGGAACTCAGATGAAATAATCAGCTGATGCGTGAGAGCAGGTTAGTAACTATGGTTACTGATTATTTTACCTGTGCTCTAGGTAAGATATAATGAAAATCTGGTCTGTTAGGGTTACTTGAGGACTGCAGTTCAGAAGCACTGATTTATATAATAAACTGCACATTAGAAATACACATTTCTTATGCAGATTTTTTTTTTCTTTCCTGTTTGATTTCTTGTTTCTCGAACTCCATGTGTACTTGGGCAAACCCACAAAAGAAAGCTTTTTTTGTCAGAGGTCTGTGAGATTGGGGACTGATAATGTTTCACATTCTGATGATTAAAGCAGAACTTACCTTATATAGATCTGGCTAAGACTAGTGTGATCATTGACACTTGCATATCTTAGTAGAATATTTCATTGTTACTGCACTGGCAGTAAAGCTCCATTATGATAATGACCTCCAAAGTCACAACATGAATCTGGGGACTCCAAAGCACTAATTGTTATTTTAATGTTAAACTATTGATTCTGTTTAAGTATGTGTCACTGGTGAATTAATAATCGCTGAGACTGATTAGATAATCAATGGGAGCTGACTTTCAGTTTTGAATAATGACATTCCTGCTTAATTGTTCTGATTGTCAATAAATAAATGAATAAATAAATGTGCGTGTGTATATTATTAAATGTAATGCATATATGAATACAACCAGGCAAATAACTGCACCTTCAGATTGGACTGGGTGCCTTCCCCACTGAAATCACTCTCAGAGCATATAGAGTACAAACCCCATTAGGGATTTGTCACAAATACATAGAAAACCACAACAGAAACTAGTTGCCTCTGGCTCACACACGAGTAACTGCAAACACTAAAGAGAGAATTAGTTACAGCTACTGGCCAAGAGATAAAAACCCCAAATGCATCTTTACGCACCTCCAATACCTGTGTCTTATTAAAGCACGGCAATTACACCAGTGAGGCTACTGCTAGCTAGATGTGGCTTCCCTAGAAAATACATACAACATATTGCAAAGGATTTGCTCTCAGAGTAGATCCCATGCCCTTGACAGAACTCTCAGAATCCAAAGGGTACAATTCCCACAGCATGGAAAGCTATATAGTCACATGCAGTATATGTATATTTCTGAGTCAAATGTAGATCCCATAACCTGGGTAGTGTTCAGAGAACAAAACAAACAGGGTGTTTGATACCAATGGGACCTTCACTACGGCAACCTGGGTACAAAATTAACTGCAAGTACAAATAAATACAACCTATAGAGATTAGGGGTAAAACAAGCAATGTGAGTGACAACTTGGGTCCCACGCCATTATAGGCTAGATACAGCCTTTGGACGCTCAGATAAGCATACTAACTGTGTACTCTGGTCCTTGTCTATTCACTTGTCCAACTGAAAAGTAACATTTAGGTCGTCACTGGCGGTGACTGTCTGTAAGAGCACAAACAGGGCAGTATTTACAAAGACTTTTACTCGCTGGAGACTCAATTGATAGCTGAATGGGAAAGTTATCCTAAGACCCTCTACCTCTAATTCCACAAACTCAACCTGTATCAATATGTATCCGCTATTAAACACCACTCTCATATTTATACAGAACACATCTCAAACTCAAAATTTTCATGCATGACAAAAATTAAAAAAAAAAAACTAACAATTAAACAAATACATTCCACAGACAGAGAGGAATTTCCATTTTTTTCATTTTATGGGAGATAAGGATGCAACTTACATTGCCAGGTGGCAGAGAGCCAGGCTTATTAGCAATAGGCATCTCCCTTAACAGCTTTCTGAACGCACATAGCAGTAAAGACCTCTGCAACGCAGTATCTCCCATCCTTTAACATCACCCCAGTATATAGATCATTTCACAAAGTATTACTATAAAAATATAAGTCCATCAGATAGTAATGCCCATGGCTTAAGATAGCCATCACAAGTAAAATGGAGATTTCATATTATCAGTTTCAGTGAGGAACCAAAACTCCTTTCTGTTGGACCTCAAGTGTTGAAGGTCTAACTCTTCCCACCATGCTGGCTATTAACAATTGCTGAAAACTACAAGCTATATTCTAGTTCCAAATCCGAACTAATGACTTTATGAATATGTCTCATGCTGGGAGGCCAAAGTAGGATTTGTTCTTCATGCTGTTTCTTTTTTTTTTTCTTTTTTTGAAGGGGGGTTGTAATGAATGAACTGGCTGTAAGAGAGTTTCAGTAAGAGACAGAACCATATGGATTATTGTTTGTGTTGAGTCAAAGCATATTGAATTGGAGCAGCTCTCTTGGATTACACTATTTGCGTGGTGGGTGCTGCAGTCTGTCAGGGGCTAAAGCAGAGTGGTACGGACATTTTTAATGGTTAAATTAGATAGGGTGCTGCAATAGGGGAATAGGGGATATTTATTTGTCTATTTTTGAACACAAGTTGTTATTTGTATAGAGGGTTCATGCAGTTTGTAATTATGGGAATAAGGAGATAGTAGTATATTTTATATACTTATAAAACATGGTTGGGATTTTGTTTTAATTGCTACTTTTACTGCAGAAAGCTTGAGCTTCAACAATTATATGATGTTTTCAAGTGTCCATTAAGTTTTCTTGAAGCTGTCTGATAATAGAGGATGAAGGTACACCTTAAAGGTTGATACGCCTTATAGGTTGAGACACCTTGTAACGCATAGACCTAGCTGGTGTTTGCAACATTGTTTCTTTTACAAACAAAAAGAAATAGGGAATAATGCATCCCCTTGGCACACAAAGAATTACCATAAAAATGTACAACATCAGTTTAAAGAGAATATAGGCGTTAACATGAAAACTCAACATTTAATAATATTCTTATAAAATAAAGATTAAAACTCAAGTAAATCTAAAACATAAGTACCCAACTCCCTTGTATAATGCATAAAATCTCTATATACATGTGAATAAAAACAAAAGAAAAAATAGGGGCCTATCTATCAAGCTCTGAACGGAACTTGAAGGCCTGTGTTTCTGGCAAGTTTTCAGACTCGTCAGAAACACAAGTTTTGGAGCAGTGGTCTAAAGTCCGCTGCTTCATAACCCTGTCAGCCTGCTCTGATGAGGTGGACAGGAATCATCGGAAATCAACCCGATCGAGTACGATCAGGTTGATTGACACCCCCCTGCTAGCGGCCGATTGGCCGTGAGTCTGCAGGGGGCGGCGTTGCACCAGCAGCTCACAAGAGCTCATGGTGCAATGCTGAATATGGAGAGCGTATTGCTCTCCGCATTCAGCGATGTCTGTCGGACCTGATCCGCAGTGTCGGATCAGGTCCAACAGACATATGATAAATAGGCATTCAAAAGAAGTAGTTTTCCAGCCTCCACTGGAGGCTGGAAAACTACTTCTTTTGAATACATATTGGGGTTTGGCTAACCCTTTCCTGTGCCCCAGAAAGAAAAAGAGAGGTGCTGTCTTTCACTATTTGCATATAATATGATAAATAGGCCCCATGGAGTTTAAAACAATTCAAAGAATTTTTGTTTATCCCTATAAACAAACTGGCGGGTTTTTGAAACACTGCATTTAAAAAAAAAAAAAAAAAATAAGAATACAGTTGAAAAAAAACGAATTCTTTCTCCCTGACATGAAGTTTTGAAAAAATTGTGAGGGGCATTTCTTTCAAAATCCTAATAAAACTATTAATAAATATTAAGCTATAGTAAATTGTGCATCCTAGATAAATAAACAACCCCTATGGGGGGAAGTTGAGTTCTTGAAATGCAATGTGCAAGAGTACGGAGTATACAACTGCAAGGCATTGACAAGAAACTAATTATGGAAGCTCAAAAAATGTGAAAACTGAAAAGTTGTTTTAAGCTTAGTCCTGCCCTCCCTGTCAGAGTCCAATCTAGAAGAATGATTGGACCAGGTCAGACTAGGAGTTTTTGGAGAATGAGGCAAAGAAGAAGTGATCTTACAATGTGGGTATCTGGAACACGGCAACCATCAGATGGTGCGCAAACCAAAGGTTCAAAGGTCAGATGCTTCCCAAAAGGTCTGGAGTGCCATAAAGGCGGCGGATCACACCATAAAAACCATGAATACAAGCAAAAGGATGCAGGCACTAATCTGTGTCTATATTGTGTGTATATATATATATATATATATATATATATATATATATATATATATATATACATTTTATTGCGTTTTGCAAGTAAAAACAATCACAGACATGGTGGCTAACTGACAAGGTAAACAGGCTAACGCGGTTTGCACCCCCTAGTGGTGCTTATTTATAGACTACCTAGACTACCATGTCTGTAATTGTTTTTACCTGCAAAACGCAATAAAATTTATATTTTATATATATATATATATATATATATATATATATATATATAGATAGATAGATAGATAGATACAGAGTAGTGCCTGCATCCTTTTGCTTGTTAGAAGTGATCTTACTCCTCTTAGTCTCAGCTGTTTGCCATCTGTCTCCTTTGGAAATCGACTTGATGTTTATTGCAATCCAGATTGTACCACCAAGGAAGTAGCGGAAGGGTCCAGGCCTAAAAAAAGTGCTGAAAAAGGCTATGTCCTCTGGTGAATTGCAAATAATTTGTCTATTGTCCGACCTAGAGGACTAATATCTGGGTTGGAAATCCCCATCTATAGTTATTTTATTTGTTTTATAATCCAAGCTTTATTAAACAAATTTGGTCATATATAATATATATAATAACATTGAACACCTCTTATAATAAGAACAACAAATATTCATAAATATAAGCGCAGAATATATTAAAAAAAAAACAGGGATAAAAAGCATAAAAATGGGGTAAAATGATGTTCATGAGGAGAACAGCTTCTCATCCCAGTCCCGTAGTGTCTCTTGCGAAAGTAATGCACCATTCTCAATAGCCCTAATAGAATTTTCTTTACTTTAACCCTTGCATTAGGAGCTAAATAAAGGGCAAATACCATGTTTATAAATTTATGTCTGAAATTCATGTGTTTTAATGTTTTTTTCAGAAAAGACCAATCTTCCCTGTTGAAGTCCTTCTCTGCATCTGTAGATAGTAAGACCATTGGGATAGTATGTCACTGAGCGTATGCTATTAATTGCAAAGCCCACTTGGTCAGAGAAGATAAGGTATGGATGAAATCTGTTAACTCAATTTGCTTATATCTTTGCTAATAATTTAATATCTGTATTAAGAAATTTTTCAACTTTGGAAGAAGGTTTGACAGGTTTGGGTAACACCGTAATATATGCTTCCAACATTGTATCAAGCATGGTCCCCGGTTCTATTTTTTTCCCTGAACAGACTGTTCAAATGAGGAATAACAGAATTCCAAAATATTTTATAATGCTTTGCCCCAAACCCATCTGGTCCTGGGCTTTTCCCAGATGGTAGGTATTTAATAGCCTGTATAATCTCCTCCGCTGTAATAGGAGATTCCAGTATTTTGTGATCTTCTTTTCTAAGTTAGGTATTTGTTAGACATGTGCATGGCGAAAAAATTTGGTTCGGTTCGGATCGATTCGGAATTTTTCGAAGTTTGGTTCGGATCGATTCGAATTCGGAAAATTCTGAATCGATTAGTTTCGCATTTGTTTCGGATCCATTCGGATTCAAAGAAATTCAGCTGGATTCGGTTCGATTCGGTTCGGAAATTCAGCATTTCGGTAAGTGTTAGGTGGGATTAGACTAGTATTATACTGTATATTAGGTGTTAACCTAACATACTGTACAATACTAGTGTAATCCAATGGCCATCCCGAATTTACGAATCGATTCGAACTAATTCAGTTCGATTTGGAAAATTCGGCAGAATTTTAATTTGGAAATTCGGTTCGATCCGAATCGCCGAATTTGCAAAATTTGCAGAATTTCCAAATCGAACCGAACCGAATTGCACATATCTAGTATTTGTATTCCCTGGAAATACTCCTGTATTAGATCAACTCTAGGTTATTTGAAAATGGGTTTGTGTCAGGGAAGTATGCTGTATTGTATAATTTCGCATAGTATCTCCTAAAATAATCTGCTGCCAGGGTACTGCTAGTAAAGGGTAGCTCATTTGTTTTAGATACTGAATGAACATATGTATTAAGTTTCTTGCATCTAAGCGCTCTAGCAAGAAGCTTCCAGGGTTTATTATCATTCTCATAATATGTCTGTTTTAAATAAAACAACTTACATTTTGGTCATATTGCAATATTTGCACTAAATCTGTTCTGGCTTGGAATAATGAGATGTCCACCTCAGCGTCATCTGTGTTCCTCTTATGGAGAAGTTCTAATTTTGAAACTTTGTCCAAAAGTGATTGGTATTTTTCTCTCTGCTGCCTACTATGTAAAGCTTGCTATTTCAAAAGCTCACAACGTATGACACATGTGTGTGCCTCCCACAGAGTTAAAACAAGTGGAGTTGTATTTGAATTAATTTCAAAGAATTATGAGATAGCTTTCCCAATATTTTCGTGAACAACTGGATCCTCTAAAGAAGATTGTCCAATTTCCACAGAAAGTGGGTGGCCGGTGAATCAGGCCACATAATGGAACATGTTACCGCAGCATGATCAGACCAGGTGATTGACCCTTTCTTACTGTTACCATGGCAAGAACTATGAGGGTAGATTTAATAAGCAGCGGATGCTGCTTTCTACCCCTAAATTTTCCGGCTTGTCAGAAACCTAAGTTAAGAAGCAGTAGTCGTATTTAATAGGTCCTGTATAATATAAGAATGATGTGTTGTGGCTGCTTTTGAGTTTTCTAACTCTTCTTTAATTTGGGTATGTGCTCCTTCTATATCTGAGACCCATTGGTCAAAAACGGATATGTATTTGCGCAATTCGCCAAAGAGGGTCCTCACTTCCTGCATCATCTCCTTTATGTCGTCCTTTGAGGATAGGTGTAATAGGTCTTCTAAGGTGTGCATGGTTTATCTCTAAATGAGTGGATTTGAGCAGAAGTGGTTTGTGTTTTTTGGGTTATTCATCTTCAAACTTAGGATCCCCAGTTGTTCAGTGGGTTTGAGATAACAATTTAGTCTACATTACTTTATCTGCTTTATTGAGTTTTTTATTTGGGATTATCAACACCTTGATCATGTGTGTATAATTAGGGAGATAATAGACAATTTACCAATAAAAAGTAGATTTGGATAACTAAAGCTGCCCTGCAGAATCCACTAATATCCTTCTATATCCATCTGTACATGCTCTTGGACTTGAAGTCTCAATGGGAATACAACAAATAAGGCTACTGCCGTTCCAAATCTCTATCATAATAAAGTATTATCACGTTGTAGTAGAGTTCTCAATATGTTAATATTAGGAGGTCGATTTAACAAGCAGCGGATGCTGCATCAACGCCACATAATTTCTGATCCGCTAGAAACGGAAGTCCTTCTTAACTTCTCCACCACATTTAGGTGGTGGACTGAAATCATCCCGATCCTATCAGGATGATTGATGTGTGTTAGTTTTAAATGTAGAATACAAATGTTAATTTCCTGATCAGCCTTAAAACATTAAATACAATTTTTATTTATTGCTTTTTAATAGTTTTCTTTATCATTCTCTTAACTTATTTCTGGCATAAACTAATGATATATATCACTGGTCTGATGAAGAGGTTTATGCTTCAAAATGTCAATTGAATAAAGGACATCTTTTGCTGTCAAGCCCATACTTGATCTGGGTGACTTTCCAGACTCTGATTGTGTTCCTATTGGATGCTTGGACTTGTTGATTTTACCGGATACTCCCTCTGATGCGGCTAGCAAGATCCATTGAGATTTGCTGATGTCTTCTCACGTGACTGACTGAGTGTTTCCAGGAGTGAGTCTGCCGGACTGCCGAGCGACTGAGAGGTCTCGGCCTGCTGTTAATAGCACTGTGTGTGCTTTCAAAATGTGTGAGTTGCCATTTGTCTGTTCTATGTGTTTGGGATCTATATTATCAGACTATTAGGCGCCTCTCTCTTATTTTACAGAACTTATCATACTATCTTTGGAGTGCTGCCTTACATCTTCGAATCTACTGTGGAAAGGGTCAGCCTATTGGAGGATTATACCCTGGACTCTCATATATTGGTAATTGTCTCACTTAATATTTATAGTATATAGTCATCTGTGCGCACCTCTCCTAGGTTCCTATACCTTGTCGTAGATATTAATACTACTTGCACTAACATACAAGTATGGAATGTGCAGAAACCCACCCGGCTAGTGTTCCTTAATGCATAAGGAAACAAAAAGGGCAAAAACTTCAGTGCGTTTCTCTCCAAAACAGAGTTTTTTTAAAAGGATAAGATATCCTAAACATACAAGCACTATTTTTATGTAAATGGAAGGGCACTCCATATCATGTGATCACAATATGGCTAATTAAATTTAACATATTTAAACTACTTGTAAGTAAGGGTATCTGATAAAGTAAAAATCATAAATCACTATTAAAAATAAAAATAAAAATCTTCTTATTCTCTATTAAAATGTGTATTAATCATTATGAAACATTATTTAAAAATAGAAACTGACATTGCTATTTATCCTGGCCCTAAATAAATAAAGATAGTCTCAACATCTTATGTGTGTATTAGACATAGTGCCATGTCATACTTCATGTAATACATTGATTAAATTAGGTAATTTTGTTTGTACATTACACATTGGGGCCTATCTATCAAGCTCCGGATGGAGCTTGACGGCCCGTGTTTCTGGCGAGTCTTCAGACTCACCAGAAACACCAGTTATGAAGCAGCGGTCTAAAGACCGCTGCTCCATAATCCTGTCAGTCTGCTCTGAACAGGCGGACAGGAATCGCCGGAAATCAACCAGATCGAGTATGATCGGGTTGATTGGCAGCTCCATGCTGGCGGCCCATTGGCCGCAAGTCAGCAGGGGGCGGCGTTGCACCAGCAGCTCTTGTGAGCTGCTGGTGCAATGCTGAATGCGGAGAGCATATTGCTCTCCGCATTCAGCAAGGTCTTGCGGACCTGATTCGCACTGTCGGATCAGTTCCGCAAGACCTTTCTTAAATAGGGGCCATTGAGTTTTATTTATCTACTTCTTTCTTTGGGAGTATAGGCTGCACTACTTATTGTTTTTATTTTAGTTTTCTGGATTAAGATTAACCCACATTTTATTGTAAGGCAATTGGCTTTGTATTTCCATTCACTCCTTTACAAATCCCAACAGCAGCAAAGACAGATAAATCAATAGCCAATCTGTTTACAGCATTATGTACCAAACAGCCAATCTTATCACAGCACAATGTAACAGCAGTCAGCAGCTAAAATACTTTGCAATCAGTTAGATTACAAGTTTGGCGTTATTAGTGAAAAAGAAGCGTTATGACCAATAACGCTTCATTTTCCCTAACGCTGCTATTACGAGTCTTGTCGGTATAAGTGTACCGCACACCTTTTAGCCAGTCATGCAACGTCAGTACCACACTTTTCAATGGGACTCTCATAGCGCCGGTATTACGAGTTTGCCTGGGAGACCAAAAAGTGAGCGGTACACTCTATGACCACAAGATCTTTACTGCCATCTAAAGTCAGCAGTTATGAGTTTTACGCTACAAAGCTGTAACATAAAACTCATAACTAAAGTGTTACAAAGTACACTAACTGTCGCGATCGCTCAGATGATCGCTCTTCCGGCTCTCTCTTTCTTCTGCACTTTTGCGCTTCTCTTCGTTGCCTAGCAACCCAGCAATCAACTGTCCCTCTCTGCTGACGTCAGAATGGCTTCTTATTCCGGCGTCTCCTTTCCTCCGGTGCCTGTTTGTTCTACTTCGTGGCTTGTGAGTACTATTTTTGAATTCCTGATAATCTGAACTTTTGGCTTGTTTGACTTCGATCCTGCTTAACCCCTACCTGCCTGATATCTCATTGCTGGACACTGTTTGCCTGATTATTCTGTTGGTTAACCCCTACCTGCCTGATATCTCATTGCTGGACACTGTTTGCCTGATTATTCTGTTGGTTAACCCCTACCTGCCTGATTACACATTGCTGGACATTGCTTGCTTGATTATTCTATTGGTTAACCCCTACCTGCCTGATTACACATTGCTGGACATTGCTTGCTTGATTATTCTATTAGTTAACCCCTACCTGCCTGATTACATGTTGCTGGACATTGCTTGCTTGATTACTCTTTTGGTTAACCCCTACCTGCCTGATTACACATTGCCGGACATTGCTGGTTTGATTACTCTATTGGTTAACCCCTACCTGCCTGATTACACATTGCCGGACTTTACTTGCTTGATTACTCTTTTGGTTAACCCCTTTCTGCCTGATTACACGTTGCTGGACATTGCTTGTTTGATTACTCTTTTGGTTAACCCCTTTCTGCCTGATTACACGTTGCTGGACATTGCTTGTTTGATTACTCTTTTGGTTAACCCCTTTCTGCCTGATTACACGTTGCTGGACATTGCTGGTTTGACTACTCTCTTGGATAATCCCTATCTGCATGAAGTTTCATCGCCTGATCCTGCTGAGTCAACTCCCACCTTATTTCAGTGAGTACTTATTATACTGAAGCTGTCGTGGGGTCAGGTCCTGGTTTACACTCACAGTGCTAGGGTGTAATTAACCTCATTCTAGCATTTGGGTCTGGCTCTGGACTTTTCCTATCCTGACACTAACACTCATAAACTACCTATTAACCCCTAAAACCGCCGCCCTCCCACATCAAAAACACTATTTAAATATTATTAACCTCTACTCTGCCGTCTGCCCACACCGCCGCTATAATAAACCTTATAATCCCAACAATGAGATATACTAAAAAAAACTATTAACCCCTAAACAAAGTCCCCACAATGAAATATACTATAATAAACCAATTAACCTCTAAACCGCAAGCCCCCCACAACGAAATATACTAAAATAAACTATTAACCCCTAAATCTAACAATCCCCTAACTTTATATTAAAATTACAATTTCCCTATCTTAAAGGGTCATGAAACCTAAAAAAAATATTTCATGATTTAGAAAGAATATTCAATTTTAAACATCTTTCTAATTCACTTCTATTACCTAATTTGCTTCATTCTCCTGATATCCTGTGCTGAAAAGCATATCTAGATAGGCTCAGTAGCTGCTCATTGGTGGCTGCACATAGATGCCTTGTGTGATTGGCTCACTCATGTGTATTTATATTTATTCAACAAAGGATATCTAAAGAATGAAGCAAATCAGAGCATAGAAGTACATTGAAATATTGTTCAAAATTGTATTGGCTACCTGAATCATGAAAGAAAAAAATTGGGTTTAGTGCCCTTTTAAATTAAATTAAAACTAAATAAATTAATTTTATTTAATTTTATTTAAAAAATCCTAACACTACTCTAAAAATTACAAAAAGTATCTAATTACCAAAAAAAAAAAAACTAAATTACAAAAAATAAGAAACAAATTATCAAAAAAAAAAAAAAAAAAGAATTACACATAATCTAATAGCCCTATCAAAATAAAAAAAGCCCCACGAAAGGCCCTTTTAAGGGCCATTGGTAGTTTATTGTAGGCTAGGGTTTTTTGTATTTTGGGGGTGCTTTTTATTTTGATAGGGCTATTAGATTAGGTGTAATTCTTTTTTAATTTTCATAATTTGTTTCTTATTTTTTGTAATTTAGTGTTTGTTTTTTATGTAATTTAGTTATTTTTATTTTTAGTAGTTTTAGTGTTTTTTTTTGTAATGTTAGGTTAAAGTGTAAGGCAGGTTAGGTTTTATTTCACAGGTAAGTTTGTATTTATTTTAACTAGGTAGTTAGTAAATAGTTAATAACTATTTACTAACTAGTCTACCTAGTTAAAATCAATACAAACTTACCTGTGCAATAAAAATAAAATCTAAGATAGCTACAATATAACTATTAGTTACATTGTAGCTAGCTTAAGTTTTATTTCACAGGTAAGTATGTATTTAGTTTTAAATAGGTATTATTTAGTTAATAATTGTAACTTTAGTTTAGCTGTATTTTAATTATGTTAAAGTTAGGGGGTGTTAGGGTTAGGGTAACGTTAAGGTTAGGGCTACGTTAGGGTTAGGTTTAGGGGTTAATTTATTTTTTTAGTGGTAGTGATGTGGGAGGCCAGAGGTTTAGGAGTTAATAACTTTAGTATAGTGGCAGAGACATCGGGAGGGGCAGGTTACGGGTTAATAGTTTTATGTAAGTGGCGGCGATGTTGGGGACGGGAGATTAGGGGTTAATAACTGTATGTAGGTGGCAGTTATGTTGGGGCGGCATATTAGGGGTTAATAACGGTATGTAGGTTGCAGCGATGTTGGGTGGTGGTAGATTAGGGGTTAATAACGGTATGTAGGTGGCGGCGATGTTGGGGGTGGTAGATTAGGGGTTAATAACTGTATGTAGGTGGCGGCGATATCGGGGGCAGCAGATTAGGGGTGTTTAGACTCAGGGTTTATGTTAGGGTGTTAGGTTTAAACATAACTTTTTATTTCCCCATAGACATCAATGAGGCTGCGTTACGGAGCTTTTCATTCCGCAATCACAGGTGTTAGGCTTTTTTTGCCAGCTCTCCCCACAAGCACGTCAAAGTAGCGCTTGTTTTCGGTGTGGTATGTAGCTCAATGCAACTATTTCGCACAAGCCGAGTTTTTTAAAACTCGTAATACCAGCGCTATTGGAAGGTGAAAAAACGCCGCTTTTGTGGCGGTCGTTAAAATCCCTATAGTGCTCAAAACTCGTAATCTAGCTATATGTTATTTACCCTTTTTAACTCTTGTTTCATTATTCTATTTTCATATAGGTCTTTCTCAATATTTTTTTTTTTTTTACAAATCTCATTTCTCTACTTTTCATTTTCACTGTAACTGTACCAGCTACACACTGTTCTCAGCTATCAGTGTGTCACTTCTTGCTTTCACACCTTCTTTTGTGCTTATCCTGTTACTTATTTTCTTTAGTTTCCGTGTATTGATGTTTTTTTATATATATAAGATTTAAAGTAGACATGTGCGTTGATAAAAAAATTGTTTTGTTTCGTTTTTGTTTTCATTAGTTAAATAAATAATTTTGTTTCTGCAAATTAGTTTAGTTAAGTTTTTTTAAAAAAAATAGTTTTGGCAAATTAGTTAAGTTATTCGTTTTTTCGGATACTTTCATTTTTTCAGATCCATTCTTTATTTATATGCATTACTCTATTCTGAAGTTTAGAATAGAATAATGCATATGAATAAAGAATGGATCCGAAAAAACGAAAGGATCCGAAAAATGATTTAATTTAACATAACTAATATGCCGGCGATTGTCATTGCTGACATTAAATAAAGTTATTATCTCCTAAACCACACCACCCCACATTACCAACATTATCTAAACCTATTAACCCCTAAACCACACACCCCACATCGCCGACACTAACTAAATCACTAATAAAGCTATTAACCCCTAAACCGCCATTCCCCGACATCGCCAACACTAACTAAACATATTGACCCCTAAACAGCACCCCCCCACATGGCCAACACTAACTAAACTTATTAAACCCTAAATCGCAACCCCCTCCCCACATTGCCAACACTAACTAAACCTATTAACCCCTAAACCGCATTTCCCCGACATCGCTGAAACTAAATAAACCTATTAACCCTTAAACCACAGTTCCCAAACATTGCCGACACTAACTATACCTATTAACCTCTAAACTGCCGTTCCCAAACATCGCCAATACTAATTAAACCCATTAACCTCTAAACCACCGTTCCCAAACATCGCCAATACTAATTAAACCTATTAACCTCTAAACCGCAATTTACCCGACATTGCCGACACTAACTAAACCTATTAATCCCTAAACCGGCCCCCACATCACAACAACCTAAATTAAACTATATTAACCCCTAAATCTAACTCCCCCTAACTTTAACATAATTAAAATAGACATAAATAAGTTACAATTATTAACTAACTACTAAAAATAAATACAAACTTACCTGTGAAATAAAAATGAAACCTAAGTTAGTTACAATATAACTATTTACTAACTACCTAGTTAAAATAAATACAAACTTACTTGTGAAATTACGCTTACCCTAATAAAACCTAACATTACTAAAAATAAAAAAACATGAGATTACTAAAAAATAAAAAAAACTACCATTACAAAAAATAACAAACAAAATTATCCAAACCAATAAAAATTATTCCTATTCTAATACCCCGTTTAAAAAAAAAAAAAACACCCCAAAGTAAAAAAAAACCTAATCTATAATAAACTACCAAGGGCCCTTAAAATGGCCTTTTGTAGGGCATTGCCCTAAAGTTTTCCATGACTTAGTTTACAGAATACAAAAAGCAATAAAAAAAAAAAATTCTTGATAAAACAGTTATACATCATGTGCATACTTTCATCTTTAGATTTACAGTTATATTGCTCACAGAGGTTCCTCTCCTCCTCTCCTCCTCTCCAGATACCTTTGCTTTCAGCAGTATAACAGCACAACTAGTCATGTCTGGGGAAAAACTCCAGTTAACATCCAAAATTTTAAAGATATTTTAGATAAAGAGAGAGTTTCAAGAGGAAAAAAAGAAAAGAAAAGACAAAGATCAGAATAGGAGAGAGTTATTGGTTTGAATCAGCTTTCTTCAACTAATGACTTAGTTTGTGGTTCACTCGTAGTCAAGCGTCAAAATACTGTCTATATCCGTTCGTATACTATTTCTTTTTTGCATCCTTTGTTTGTCTTGCCATATTATCCAAATCCTCCAAGACCTGCATAAATTCTGTTTTAGTATTAAGTAAGGTAGAAGAAATATTCGCCATTTGATAGTAGTATTTAACTTTATTTACATTGTAAGATGGTACTGAAGCTTTCCAGTATCTTGCAATAGTGGTTTTAACAGCTGTACAAACAATTCCCACAAATTTCAACCTAGCTCTAAAGAGGTCCTCTATTGGGAAGTGCAATAAGGCTTGTTCCTTATTCAGGGTGATTTGTTCTTCTGGACAGGTCCACCACATATGTGTATAGGATCCCGTTTCCTCACAGCCTCTATAGCAATTCTTACATGTTCTCTCCCCCTTTCACTCTGCTAGGGTGAATATACCATCTATATGCTACCTTGATATCATTTTCTTTTAGGTTTCACTAATAGAGCATGCCTGTCCTTTCTTCAGAATAGAGGACCATCCGAGAGTTCTCTAGAGAACTGATCCTCTTCTTCTTATTTCTCAATAAAGTGTAGTTTAGTGTTTGAACTAAGTGCATTTAAGTAATTATACAAGGTTGTGATAGTTCCTTTAGTTCTAGTTGCTGCTAGGCTAAGTTTTTCAAAGGGAGTATGATCAAAATATTTAGGTGGTATACCTAATTCCTTAGTTTGAGAGATCAGTTGCAGGTAATGGAACCAGGAATTTGGGAGAATCAGCTGAACTGAGTTATATTGCTCAAAGTAAATAATGCTTCAGTTTACCCATACCTTAGCAATGCGATATAGACCTTTATTAGCCCAAATGTTACTTACAGAGTTTGCAATCTTAACCGGGGGTGCAACTAGTAGGGTTACCAGGGATCCGGTCGTATGAATCATAAACCTGAACTGTAAGTTATCCCAAATTTTTATAGTGTGTGCAATAGTTAAGTAATGAGACCAGTTTTTGAGTCTATCTCTTTTGGGTGTCCATAGTATCTGATATATAGGTGTGAGATGTAACATATCACTCTCTAGCTGTACCCACGCAATATCTCCACCTCCACAATTCCAAAGTGAGGTTTGCGCTAACCTTGCTGCCCTAAAATAGTTTTGCAGGTCAGGTACCCCCAATCCTCCACAATCTTTTGTGTGTAGTAGGGTTTTCTTATTAATTCTAGCTTTTTTGTTAGACCAGATAAATTTCAAGATGCTTCTCTGCATGTCATTTATCTCTTCTGGGAAGTGTTAATGGGTAGTGCTCAAAATAGATAAAGTAATTTGAGAAATACTATCATCTTAGTAATAACTATTTTCCCATAGTAGGAAACTTTATATGACGACCATTCAATAATTTCTTGTTTTAAGTGTTTGAACATATTCCTATAATTTAATTTATATAGTTTATCAAGTTTGTTTGGAATAGAAATTCCTAAGTACGTAGTTGCATTAGTTGCCCATTTAAAATCAAAATTTATCTCTAACAATTTTTTCGTTGAATCTAGGAGATGTACCTCTAAGGCCTCGCACTTGCCGTTATTAACTTTGTACCCTGACAGTTTACCAAAATCTGAAAGGAGTCTATATAGGGGAGGAAGGGAAATCATTGGTTTAGTTATAGTTAGAATAATATCATCTGCAAATAATGCGAGTTTATGCATTGTTTTGCCTATTTGAATGCCTGAAACATCTCCCAGAGTTCTGATAGCTGCCGCCAATGGCTCAATGCAGAGTGCAAATAGCAGCGGGGAAAGGGGGCACCCCTGTCTGGTACCATTTTTTATCTTAATTGTTTTGGACTGATAGCCGGCGAGTCTAATAAAAGCAGATGGGGCAGTGTATATTGCCTTGATGGCATTAAGGAAGTTCCTGTCAATGCTAAACTGGCTCAGAGTTAATAGCATATAATCCCATAACACTCTATCGAATGCCTTCTCTGCTTCCTAGGCTAGGAACAGAGAAGGCACTCTTTCCTTGTCCGCAAAATCGATCAAATCAATTATTTTCCTAACGTTATGTGGGGCCTCCCTACCCTTAACTAAACCAACCTGGTCAGTTGAAATCAGCTTTGCCATAAAAGGGTTTACCTAATGGCCATCATTTTTGTAAAAAGTTTGAGGTCCAGGTTTATTAATGATATTGGCCTATAATTTTTACAGTGAAATTTGTCTTTACCTGGTTTGGGTACTACACTAATTCTAGCTGACAGAAGATCTGGTGGAATATATCCACCCTGCATAATATAGTTATGAGTATAGAGTCTACTAAATGCGGAATTAATTCTTGTGAGAATTTTTTAAAAAACCCTCCTGTATAACCATCTGGTCCTGGGGCCTTATTGTTTTTTCTTTTTTTAAATGGGGTATTAGAATAGGAATAATTTTTTTTTTATTTTTTTTTTATTTATTTTTTATTGAGGTTATAAGAAACTTTACAGAAAATGTTCATTCATTGACATTAATGGTTTAACATTGGAACATACATAGTATACTCATAAACATAGTGGAGAAATAAAAATATGACAGGTCTGGACATATATTCTGTGCTTCTCCATAAGAACAACAAGACAATAACCATGTAGCATGGACCTGTATCCAGTATTCTTATTGTACAGATTGTGAGTAAAGAAATTTGTAGGAAATATCAAGTCAACCAGAGTAATATTGTAAGATGTGGATAACTGGTAAAACCACAAATAGAGATGAAAACCTCGTTTTTATATTGTATGAATAATAAACCTGTACTCCACATTGCAACTTGAGCGATAATTTTTAATAGTAAAGGAAAATTGGGGCAAGTGGTGATTAGCTGTTGATTGGTCACTTTTGGACCAAATTGGCGGGGAGGGGGAAAAGGAGTGCAGCGGGCAAGAGCCGCTCTAAGTGGAGTGGGGGAGGGGAGTGGGGGGGCGGAGCCTTAGATTATATTAAGAGCATGAAGTGCAAGGAGTGGATATAGAATGTACTACAGAGCTAAAGGGTTGGACTACAAGGCCTAATCTAATGATTATGTAGTTAATAGGGGGTAGCAGAGAATGCTCAGGGTATGTTTATTTATAAATGTAGTTGAGGGGCTAATTGGAAGGCCCTATCCAGGTAGATAGGAGGAGTTTGACCACGTATCTATAGGTATAGAGGGTGAGGAACTGGAGATGTCCTATGAGGGAATGCTCTATTTAATTGGATATCATGATTCCTCTAGGGGGTTCTATAAAAAATGTAAGTTGGTTGCTAGAGGTTATTATCTAGGACCATTACCCATGAGGGGCCATAGCCAAGTAGAGAGCGACTGTATTCTGGACCAGGAGGCGATACAGATAAAACTGCCATCTATAAGAGGAATGAGGGTGGTTCTTATGAAAGTTATGTGGAAGGGGGGGATGTTGGTGTGTATGAGATATAGAATATAGGGGACTTCTGGGTGAGCTCCTCTCCTGGGGCAATGCCAACTATAGGCGATGTGGGAAAAAGGAATAGGGGTATGACCCGCAGGCAACCAGTACCGGCGGGAAAGGGAGGAGAGGGGCCCAGCAAGAAAAAATAATTTGTACTATCCAGAAATTCACCCTAGGGAACATCATTTTCCAGGAAAATAAATATAATAAGGCTTGGAATAGAACATTCATATATATCCTTGGTATGTAAGAGATGGGTGCTATAGGTAGGAGAAGCATCACAGTTGAAAATTTTCTCTTAAGGTAGTTTAGGTCATAATAATAAACTTCTCATAAACAACAAATGTGTAAGTATAGCACATAAAAAGCCGCTAGCTAGAAAACAAACAACTCTCAGCATGTAATAGATGACATTTATAAGGAGGTATGGTGAGATCTCTAACATCCATGCAGTGGGGTATTTTAAGAGAGATAAGGTAGTCACTTGCGTGGGCATGTCTAATATTCTCATGCTGTGACGGCACTGATATAAAGGATACCAAGGGAGGAAGTGGGTATAATTTATCATGGCCAGAGTATATAAATAACTGTGAGGTGAATATTTTCAGCACCGTACATATTGTCAGTTAGTACCCAGATACTTTGAACCAGTTTAGTTATTTTATCTTATAACATAACATATGTCTAGCGCTTTGCAGTCAAAGCCCACACGCCTTTATAAGTAAGGGATAAAAACTTATATGCTCAACATAGGTGAAGGAACTTCCGGTTTGGAGGCGGAGTGGAGCGGTTGACTGCTGCTTCGCGCGCCGAAAATACAGGGCTTGTTCCATCGCCCTAACGCAATTCCTCCTTGCGCTGCAATTTCTTTCTGCAGACCGGAGACTTGGCCTAAGGCCACCAGCGTGACCGAAGTCACAAGACAGAATCGGCTTCGTTGTGGAAGCACTGCCGCCCTGGCGCGGCGTCTACTTTTTTTCTCATACAGAGCAACATGTGAGGGGACCCCAGTGAGCGGAACTGCTTGTTAAAACGGCCGGGACGTGCAGCAGAGAACGGTGTACATTTCTCTCAGGGCTGTTATTCAGAAACAGGCAATTACCAAGAGTTTCTAAAGGACCGCCACACCGAGATCCCTGTTTGGAAGACTGGGCGTGAGTACTAAAGATTTACAATGTATGGACACCTCTGTTTTTTTATGCTCGATATTTGGGCTATATCTCTCCTGGCTATATCCCACTAAGACTTTTATCTAACATCGTAAAAAAGAATAGCGGTGTGTGCAGATTCTATAAAGTTCTGTCAGTGTGGTGTGGGTAGTGGCCTATATCAGAGAGACTTAAAGCTGGGAAAAGTGCTCTTACTATCTGCCCCCAAAACATCGCCATTATGTATATCGCACAATAAGTTAGTAGTGGGCCGGCAGTGGTGCTATTCTCTAAGGACTTTTATCTTACATTAAATGCTGTGAAGAAAATTGGTGCTAGAAATTGAACAGCAGTTCCCAGGACCCTGATACAGGGTAGGAACACTGGCCCTGACACCGCCACCTTTAAAGGGAACTGCTCTCACACTGGGGCAAGAAGCTTTGCAATAAGCCTGGTTCCTGTTGATAACGAACATAGGTCCCCAACTGAAAATATTCCAAGGGGAAAAGATCTGATAATCTGAGATCCTAGCAGCAGTTCCCAGGACCCTGACACAGGGTAGGAACATAACCTTGGCATCACTCTCTACTTGATGGCTATTGCTACACATTCTGGCCTAAGCTCCACACCAACTTTTAATGGTACTCCTCAGTCTAAACTCCATCCTAAATAGAATCTAAAGAGGAAAAGTTTAGCACGAGTCTCTCACAACATTGATACAGAACAGGACTATAACACTGATACTAGTATTGCCCCTTATTGCTGGTATACACACTGACATAAAAGTTCTGCATTAGCCCTAACAGGGTCAAAGTGAAGTGAAGGAAGTTTACCACGGGAAGGCTGGATGCCCACAGAACTATCTATCCCTGTATGACTCTGTGTTTGGCCATTAATTGGATTACAACTGAAATTGTCTTTTTAACTACTCAGGGCAATATATATACTTACATGACCATTGAATAATGTGCCCGGTAGTTCTCTAAAAGCTACATTACTTTGATTTCCTGGATGAAATGGTCTATTTCTAGGAGACTATAAGAGTGTTCTGGAGACAGGACGAGCAAGACCACTTGATAATTAAGAGAGTCCTCAAATCCATTTCAAATAGTCTTCTTTTTGTTGATAGTAATTTGTGTTAAGATAGTCAATTTTGAGATAAAGTGAATTCAGGCAAGCTGATTAGTAGTAGTAAGTACTGATAACATTGCTACAGGAGCTATAAATATAAGAACACCCAAATAGTATGCTTTTGGGTTAGAGAACACGGAGGCGATTCTGTAAAGGAAGACCCTCCCTCCCTTCTCTCTTTTTTTCTGTATATTTTTTTTTTTTTCTCTCCCCCACGCATCACACTCTTACTTTAATTATTTCACTTCAACACAAGTCCTCACTCACGGCACTGCAACCTGTCACGTTTAGGGAAAGTAAGTGATAGTCGGAGTCACGTTTCCACTTTTTTACTGTAGATTAAATCGCCCCCCTTTCTTTTATCTATTTAGTCACTTATTTATTTATTTATTTTCTCTTTTTTTTCGCACGCATCACACTCTCACTTTAATTGCTGCACATTAACACAAGTCCTCACCCACTGCACTGTAATCTGCCACATTTAGGGAAAGTAAGTGACAGTCGGAGATACTTCTCACATTTTCACTTTTTTTTTTTTTTTTTTTTCCCCTTTCCCCCTCCTCTTATTTTTTATATCTCTACCCTGCTTAGCTTGAGCAATAATTTCATCATACATGGATAGATTTGTTACACAACATAAACAAACATCACCGGCCATGCCACCCAAACATAAAGACAAGAAATCTGCTAAGCTATCCGAGAGCACCCTAGTAGTTACACAAGAACAATATAATGGTATTGGTCCAAATTTTGATTTTTCTGAATTAGTCGAGCAGATTTCCAAGATGATTTCTCCGCAATTGGATGTTGTTAAACAAGAAATTAAACAAGATATAAATAATATTGTCCTGGAAGTGAGGCAATTTACAGCCCGATTGGAGGAAATTGAGACCCGAATCTCAGACTCTGAAGATAGATTACATAAATGTGAGCAGTCTAACAAAGAATCCGGGTCTCAAATAGCTTTGCTACAAGCTAAATTAGAGGATCTAGAGGCCCGCTCGCGTCGAAATAATTTAAGAATTATCGGTCTCCCCGAATCCACAGAATACCAAGATTTAGCTGCCTTTGTTTCAGTTAAACTTCCCCAATTATTAAAAATGCCAGCCTCCCCGATGCCTATGATCATCGAAAGAGCCCACAGAGTGGGTCCATTGCGCCAAAATTCTGAGGGTATTAGTAGACCCAGACCCATACTGAAATGCTAAACCTCCAGGACAAGATTAATATTCTTAAACACTACAGAAAAGCTAACCCATTAATATTAGATCAACAAAAAGTATTAATCTTTCAAGATTTTTCCTCCGAGACTACGAATAGGAGGAAAGAAATGTCTCCCTTTTGCTCTCGACTTATGAAAGCAAACTACAACGTTAGGCTTGTCTATCCAGCAAGATTAATCATGATTATTGAGGGACAAACAAGTATATTAAACAATATTGCAGAGGCTCAGAAGTTCTGTTTAGATAATGGCATCCCTTAAATGTTAAGGATTGGTTTGATTGCTTGAAGTTATTTTATGTTTTGATTATGAGTGTTTTTTTTACTGTAAAATTATTGTTAAAAAGAAGGTCTTTTCAAGATTATGTGTGTAAAGATGTATTCCTATTATCGGTATGTAAACGGGGGGGGGGGGGTTTCTTTTTTTTTTTTTTTCTTTTTTTTTTTTTTTTTTTGTCTCTACATCCTCTTCTCCCCTCTGCTCTCTCGTTCTAATATATTTTTCAGTCTTGCGGTCTCTTGGTACTTTATAAAATCACGGTATGTTTTAAAATGTTTTTTAGCACCTTAGTTAATTTGGTCCGGGCATAGGGTCGATCAAAATTCTTTCCTGGAACGTAGGTGGAATTACTTCCCCTATCAAACGGAAAGCCGTATTAAAATTACTGGGATCTCATAAGCCCGATATTGTTATGCTTCAAGAAATTCACCTAAAAGGGCATGAAATTGATAAACTCAAATCTAGATGGGTGGGGGAGGTGGTAGCTGCCCCGTCACAGGTCAGGAAAAAAGGAGTGGCAATATTGATCAATAAAAACTTAAAATATAAAATAAATAAGAGCCAAATTGATCCAGAGGCTCGCTATCAAATCCTTGATATTGAAGTAGAGAAGATCTCGTTTATTCTTTGCAATATTTATGGTCCTAACCAACCTGACGCTAGGTTTTGGGAGGAACTAGCACTAGAATTAGTATTATACAGAGGACGTAATATTGTGATTGGAGGGGACTTTAACCTAACAGCATACCCTAACTTAGACAGATTAAGTAGAACTAAAAGTACTAAGCGAGTTAAGAAAACACGAACACTACAAAAATTCTGCCATAAAGTGGGTGTATATGACATCTGGAGAAGTCTGAACCCAGATGTCAAAGCATTTACATGTCTATCTAAAGGACATCAAGCTCTGTCGCGCATAGACATGTTTCTAATCTCTGAAAACTTAAGTGGTAAGGAGGTAAAGGCCGACATTAAAGATATAGTACTTTCTGACCACGCGATTATAGCTATAGAATTTAACTCTAAATCCCTTACTCCTAGACCGAATAATAATTTCTTTTTCCCCAATTATCTGCATAGTAACCTACATTTTCAAAACTGGTTAGCTAACAAATGGAGAGAATTTGAGAGTTACAATCATGCTTATAAAGATAAGACAGAAATACTCTGGGAGACCGGAAAGGCTGTTCTACGTGGGGATATTAAGGCTTATATGTGTGCCCTCAAAAAAAAATCCTTACAGAAAGAAATTCAACTCTCTAATAGTGTGAGGAACGCATATAATGCGTTCATAGCTGTACCCTCCAAAAATCTTGGAGAAAGATACACAAATTTAAAAACACAAAGGGATATCTTCCTTAAACAACAAATGATATCTGAAGATATAAGAAAGAAATCACTTTATGGTGGCTACTCAGGGAAAGCGGCAAAATATCTTGTTAAAATCACTAAAAAGAGATCTTCCAATTATATTGCCGCAATTAGATCTGGGAAAAATAGATTTACCTCTAATCACGACATTCAACATACGTTCACGGATTTTTTTAAAAATCTCTACAAAGCTGAACTTCCCAATCTAGAATTAAAAGAGAGGTTTTGGGATAATGTAAAGATCCCCAAAATGCCACAAGAGATAATTAATCAACTTAATGCACCGATCTCTACACAAGAAATTTTAACTGGTATTAAAGCTGCTAAATTTAACAAAGCCCCTGGCCCCGACTCGCTACCAGCCGAATTCTACAAGATCCTTGCAGACCAAATAGTTCCTAATTTACATAAGTTATTTAATGCTTATTATTCCGCAGATATGCCATGCTCCCCGTATTTTGCGGCGTCAAACATAGCTTTAGTTCTTAAAAAAGAAAAAGATCCCGAAATCCCCTCTTCATATCGACCTATTTCCCTGTTAAATTTTGATTATAAATTACTTACGTCCATAATTGCAAAAAGATTGGCTCCTCACCTAAATAATATCATACATGACAATCAGGCTGGCTTTATGATGGGGAGAAGCCCGACAAAAAATATCCGCAAAGTTATGCTTGTACTGGACTATCTGCGGAATAATAAGAAAGTGTTAAAAAAAGAAGATGCTGCCATCTTAACAGTCGACGCCGAAAAGGCTTTCGACTTTATCTGTTGGGACCATCTCTTTTCGGCCTTGGAAAAGTTTGGCTTTTCGGGGTATTTTACAAATTTGATTAAAGCTATCTATAACAATCCCTCTTCAGCAATTTTTATTAATGGTTCAATCACGGAGCGTTTTACTTTACAGAGAGGCACTAGGCAGGGATGCCCCCTATCGCCTATCCTCTTCAACATATCATTAGAACCACTGGCGATTCTCCTTAGGCAGCAGTTAGAAGGTATCCAGATTGGTAAACAAAAATATGTTCTAGCTTTGTATGCTGACGATTTACTCCTTTTCTTATCTGGTCTAAAAGAAAGCCTACCTAAGCTATTAGAGTCAGTGCAAATATTTGCGTCATTTTCTGGTTACAAAATCAATCTTCAAAAATCTGAATTACTGTGGATACATAGAACTGTGTACCATGTATTAGATCATCCATTCAGAGAGGTTACTCAAATAAAGTATTTAGGAATAACAATGTCAAAATCCTCACAAGAATGGTATGAGTTGAATTATGGTAAATTCTTCAATTACTGTAAGCAGAAATTGAAAGACTGGGCCTCTCTCCCTATCTCTCTTTCAGCACGCATTATGCTTATTAAAATCATACTTTTATCAAAGTTAATATATCTTCTCCAAAACATACCCTTCCTTTTACATAAGGCAGATATAAAATTATTTAACCGAATATCTAGTGAATTTCTCTGGAAAGGAAAGAGACCCCGAATTGCATTAAATGCACTAACACTCTCCAAAGAGTCGGCGGGCCTCGCTTTCCCGAATATTACCTACTACAATATTGCTTCAATAGCAAAACTGGCGGCTGACTGGATCTCAGAGAAAGAACTTTTCACTGTCTTTGCTGGGGAAACAAATCTTGTTCATCCATTTAACTTAAAAGCTCTTTTACATTGCCCAATTACACATCTGCCACCGGTAATTGCTAAAATGCCGACTTTTAAAAATGTGATTCTGGCGTGGCAGAAATTCTGTGTAAAAATAGGAACATCTCCATTTGTCTCGGAATATCTCCCAATTCAGGGATGCCCAGGATTTGCTCCAGGTTTCACTTATAAGGTCTTTGAGAGATGGAAACTGAAAGGGCTGACCTCCATAAAACAATTAGTTACTTCTAATACAATAATTAGATCATTCCTTGACATCAGAGTAGAATTTGAGCTTCCCCAATCTGACCATTTTGCGTATTTGCAAATAAAGCACTACATCACAGATCTCAAACTTAAATTTGGCTCTAATTGGATATATGCTCCGTTAAGGAGCCTAATGAATCAATATAACAGTGGGGCTTCGTCAATCTCTCCATTCTATCGTTTGATGACGATTTCCAAACATGAGGCCCAATTGGAGAAAATAGTAGCTATTTGGAGTAATAGCTTTCCAGAGCTTAGGCCTCAACAAATTCAAGTGAGCCTGAACCTGTTGAATAAAACAGGAAATGCCCTAGCATGGCGAGAACGGCATTTAAAAATGATTTATGCGACATATATCACCCCCGACAAATTATCAAAATGGTATAGAAAAATTATCGGATGCTGGAAATGTCAGGCCCAACAAGCAAACCTTTTACATTGCATCTGGTTGTGCCCCAAAGTCCAACAGTTCTGGCTGAAAATTAAGTTTTGGCTGAATAAAATCTTAGACACAGAAATAAGATTAGAGGCCCAAATGGTCATTTTCTTAGTTAAAGTTAAGTACAACGAGGCCCACATAAAGAGATTCCTAGACAAATGGGGTGTAGTAATATTGTCACTTACTCCACTGGCACAGCAGCAATTAATTAAGCCTCTCAGCCAATCGGCTTACATTCTTGAACTGATTAACGCGGGCAGATACCCAGCATTTTGGGCCGATTAGAGAGAGAGCAGAGAGGGTTGGGGGGCACTGTAGGTTCTTTTCCTTGGTTCCTTCTCTTTCTTTGTTCTTTTCCTTTTCTTTTTTTTTTTTTTTTTTCTCTATCTTTCTCCCTCCCTCTACCCTTCTTCTTTTCCGCACCCCCCTCGTATTGACACCATTAAAAAGTATATTTAACCTGTTTAAGGACAGGTATATATGTATTAATCTCCTCACAGAGATTAGCCTCATACATCCTACAGGAAAATTAAAAAATTACGTGATACATAGTCTATACTTCTCCAGGACATATTACTAATACAGAGACCCTAGGGACACCATTGTATCTGCTATATTTAAGTTTTGTTTTTTCCGTTTAAAAATGATTATTGTTTGCTTAAATGCTTTAAGATCTGATAATACTTGTCTCATCTCTGTAAAGAACACTGTTTGTACCCCTGCCACATAGTTTGTAATAAGATGACTGTGTGTACGTCAATAATAAATAAATATTTAAAAAAAAAAAACTTATATGCTGGACCGTGCTTTCCCAGTAGACACAGCCCAGCAGCATCTATAAATACATGTATGGAGAAACTGCAGTAGATAGACAGCATGTCTCTAACACCAAAAGCGCTGCTTGGTAAGGTCAATGTGGTACATTTTTCACCTAGGTTCCAACCAGCTCAATCTAAAAAAAAAAAGGCTTGCAAAATACTTAGTTTCTCATCATGCTATCTATATATTATTTATAGTAATCCTCATGAAATAGCTTTCAGAACCTTAATAACTGAAATATCTAAACCAGCATATAAAGCATGATTGCTATCTGGATGGGTTCTACCTATAATGCAAGCAAAGGCACGTTACCTGATTTACAATATGTTGTGTCAGCTGTACTAGCAGTTTGGAGCGTAAAAGAGCAAAGTGAGAAGTACTCTGAGGAGCAAAGCTAAGTGCCTGGTATGCTTTAGTAATCTAGGACAATGCCCAAGAGTCTCTTAGTGCAAAACTGAGTAAGGGTCCATGAGAGTAAAAACAGTCAAACAAAACACAGTGGAACATGCTGGAACAAAAACTGAGCCTTGTATAGAGGTGCTCTTAACATCAAACAGCCCAAGGTGTGAAGGGAAATGATGTGTCTTATATTCCACTGCTTAACATTGTATTACCCCTTGCAAGATTGGAGCGGCAATATTTTAGTATGCAGATAACGTTACATAGTAAGTCCCTAGTAAGAAGTAAATTGAATTAAAGGGATTTTGTGATTAATGTGAGAAAACATATGTAGTTTGTCCGGATTTAAAATCCAGTGTTATAGTCATATTCAGCATTCAATAATGTAAGCGTATATATCTTTTGGGCAACTTCAGAAACAAATATGATTTATGGGCGAAGGGAGGCTGAGAGATTGCCAGATAATAAACTACATTTGTGTAGAGTAAAAAGACCCCATAACACACACAAAAATAGACAGGCAATAGAGTAAAATATGTAGTCTAAAGAGGCACCGAGTTAAAAGGAGGATCTGAATATTAATACTAATATATCTATACTATCCCCCTGCAGAGATTTCTGATAAAGGTTAAAACACATATAAACATACATATAACCAAATGAAAATAGTAGCCGTTTCATATACCATCCTATGTATGTGGAGGTGTCAATCCAAATATTCGCCATAGATAAACATAAGTATAATGGGCTGCTAACTAAGATATGAACTAGTGGCAAACACGGGCAATTTTCCAAAAAGTGAAGTACATATGCTATAAGGCTAAACTTAACTAAATAAAAATATCGTTAATAAGCTATGCAATGAACATTGAAAAACAAGTGCATGGATTATGAAGGTAACTGGCACAATAAGTTGAGTATTATTATTAAATTTAAACATACACATGAAGGTGTCCTCAGCTTAGTATCCTTACAAGCTAAGTCCAAACTTGTGCAAAAGAGTGCTGGGATGACCTGAAAGTTCAAGTGCCGACACACCGTTCCTTAACCTATACCTACAGGCAGAGGCATCCGCTCCGGAGGAAGCTGCGATATTGAGGAGCTGCAGATATCTGGTAGATCTGGGGTGTAGGTGGTGCTCAGCGGCAACTGAGCGTTCCCAGGGTGTGAGGCTAGATTGCTGTGCGGAAATGGCTTCCGGTAGGTGTTATCTGCTGTCAATGGTTCGTGTGATGCTAGGGGACCCTGAGGCATCTCTGGAGCTACTGAAGTGGTGTCGGTGAGTGCGGTAGATTGCGCTGTATTATCTAGACATAGATTGGCTCCTGGAATCTTGTGTAGCTCATGTTCCCCTTGCTCCTCTTGCTCGATCCGTCTGACATCCGATGGGCGATAGGTAAGACCTGGGTCAACTGAGGGGAGGAGGGGTGAACCAGAAGCAGTTTGCAGGGCAGCCGAACAAGCTATATAGTGCTGGTCTAAGCGGGCGGCCATATCCTTCAAGAGGGAGATGACTAGCTTCAGGGTGCCTGTCTGACATACTGCGTCATGTGAGCCCTCCATGTTGTTCAGCAGGCAACGCAGCTTATATTTTTATTTTGCTTCGCTGTGCGGGTCACACCTTTTCAGAGTCCGTCCCAGCCCATAATAGTAGTAGAGAGTCTTATATTTACGCTAGATATATAGCAGAAAGTCAAACTTCCATACTGGTGTTAGATTCTTAGGGCTTGCGTCTGAGCACTGTGTTCACATGGCGTCTTTAGGATAAGCATTTCAAGCCAAAGTTCCTCTTTCTGGCCACCAAGTATGGTTTAATACTCGATTTATGAGATGGGCTACCATGGATCTTTGTAAGAGGATTGGAATTATTCACCCAGTTACCAGAGAATCCCCAAAAATCTCTTAAAAATAAGGTTTAGTGCCAGAGCTCTTGTAGTATGCGACTGATCAGCTTGGTAGTCGGCTCCGCCAGAATAGGAATAATTTTTATTATTTTGGATAATTTCATTTGTTATTTTTTGTAATGGTAGTTTTTTATTTTTTGTAATTTTAGTGTTTATTATTTTTTGCAATTGCAGTTTTAATTTTTGTTTGTAATGTTAGGTTTTTATTTTTGTAATTTTAGGATTTAAATTTTTGTAATGTTAGGTTTTATTAGTGTAAGCTTAGGTTTTATTTTTATTTCACAGGTAAGTTTGTATTTATTTTTAAATAGGTAGTTAGTTAATAATTGTAACTTTAAGTTAGGTCTATTTTAATTATGTTACAGTTAGTGGGTGTTAGGTTTAGGGGTTAATATAGTTTAATTTAGATTTTTGCGATGTGGGGGGCCGGCAGTTTTGGGGTTAATAGGTTTAGTTAGTGTTGGCGATGTGGGTGTATGGCGGTTTAGGGGTTAATAGAATTAGTTAGTGTCGGCAATGTTTGGGAACTGTGGTTTAGGGTTTAATAGGTTTAGTTAGTGTCGGCGATGTTTGGGAACTGCGGTTTAGGGGTTAATAGGTTTAGTTTGTTTCAGCGATGTCTGGGAACCGCGGTTTAGGGGCTAATAGGTTTAGTTAGTGTTGACAATGTTTGGGAACTGCGTTTTAGGGGTTAATAGGTTTCGTTAGTGTCAGCAATGTCGGGGAACTGCGGTTTAGGGGATAATAGCTTCATTTAGTGATTTACTTAGTGTCGGCGATGTTGGGGAACTGCGGTTTAGAGTTAATAGCTTTATTTATTGATTTAGTTAGAGTCGATGATGTTGGGGAACTAAAGTTTAGATTAGATTAGAACAATAAAAAATTCTGAATATGAATAATGGATTCAAAAATTCGGAAACTGATTTATTAATTTTCGGAATTTTTCGGGATTTTCCGATTCAGCCAAAAACGAAAAGCACATGTCTAATTTAAAGTGACACTGAACTATACTCACATTATTCACATGAAAGTGCAGCATTTAAACAAGGTTATTTGTTACTCAATAAAAATATCAGGTATATGCTGATTTCATATTAACACAAATATAGCTTTGTGTATAGAACTTCTGGCTAAGGATCTTTATTATGCACTTTTGGTTAAGGATCATTGCACATGGTTAGCCAAATGAGATTTAGGCCCCCCCCCGGGATTGCAGAAACCTGTTCGTTTGGTATTGCAGAGAGTGGGCAGCAAAACCCTGCCTGTATTTAACATAGCACAATGTGCAATGCCGACCCCTGCTCACGGTATCCCAATGGCACATGAGTAGGAGCTGTCAATCACCCCAGGTAAATGTGTCTGTGGTCATTTTAATCCGCCAGCTAAGAGCTGGTGTTAAAGTTTGGAAGCAGCAGTCTCATAACTGCTGCTTCCTAACTATTGGTTGTGGGCTCGCTCATGCAAGCTTGCTGCAAAGCACCTCCAAAGCTGCATAACCAGCTTGATAAATGGGGCCAATCAGAGCTAAAGCCCACAGACTACAAGGCTAGTCATAGTTATTGTTTTGCAGTTGTTATCTGATAAATCCAATTAGGGACAGTGTTAGACTTGAGAAGTCACCAGGTGCATTTTAACTTCTGAGAACTAGAAATTATACCATTTTCAGAGCTAAATTACAGCACATTAAAATAAACATAAATTCCATAATTGTTTATTTGCATAATTAAAACCTTTTTTTAAAAAAATCTTAATTTTTTTTTACTGTCCAGTTAAGGAGATAAACAAACGTTGGGAGCTTCCACATGCTTAAAGTGCATGTAAAGTCAAGCTACTTTCTCATCCTCATAGTGTGTAATGCAAAAAAAAAAAGGTAGTTTAATTAATCAATTTTTAAAATTTGCTGTAGAAAAAGAAATATATACTTATTAGATTCTATTATTATCAGTGATTCCTCTGCCCGCCATTTTGGTCCCACATTTATTCTCTGATTGACACTTCTCTGTTGAAATCTTGTTTTCACCCCTGGGGCGTCAGGCCACTTATTTGACACGTCACGCCACATTACTGCACACTACATGATGACGTTGCAGACTCAATACTCGTCCACGAATCGCACATGCGCAATAGGAAGAAGCAATAATTCATTGAATACTCTGTTTCTAAAATAGTTACGGACTTTCAACGCATGCGCAATGTGAAATGTGGTGCCGATGTTGATAGCATATTGATTTCGGTACGCACGCGCATATTGTCATGAACCTTGGAAATGCATGCGCTAATTGACTCCTGATCGTGAATGCGCTTCAAACCTACGTAATCAAGCGGGCGGGACCACTCTAAGTGATGCAGGGGAAATACAGGAAGAACAGGTTGGGAGGAGTTGAACATTATAACGGAGATAAGTTACATTAGATAAAATAACTAAAAATATGATTTTATTTGAAAAAATATTATTGCGATTTGACTAAATAGAAGATTGTGAATAAGTAGGCAACATGTATTACAAAAAAAAATTACATTCACTTTAAAGGGACATGAAACCCAAATTGTTGTTTTTTTATGATTCAGATAGAGCATGCAGTTTTAAACAGCTTTCTAATTTACTTCTATTATCAAATACTCTTTATATCTTTTGTTGAAAAGCAGGGTCATAAGCTCAGGAGTGTGCATATATCTGGCGTACTATATGGCAGCAGTTCTGCAAGAATTTTATCCATTTCCTGCACTATTTACTGTCATGTTGCGCTCCACACACATACCTAGGTATCTCTTCAACAAAGAATACCATGTGAATAAAGCAAATTTGATAGTAGAATTAAATTAGATTTTTATTTTATTGTGTGCTCTGAATAACAAAAAGAAAATGTTTAGGTTTCATATCCCTTTAAATGAACTGGCTTCAACTGATTAATTGTTAATGAATCTAAAGCATTGAGTTGTATTCTGTGTTGAGCCAATAAGCATCACACAATGTTTAGTTACCCTGCAGCAATTGTATTATTTAACTGAACAGTTTGCACTTCTCACTATAATCTAATAGCATTCAACTCATTTTGTTTTGCCCTTTTATAATAAATAATTTATTCAATAAAATGACTTTTCTTTCCATATTGAAACTGCTGTTCCAGCATCACCTGCTAACCACTTAGTGGCCAAATCTCCTGATGAATTATGCATGAAATCAATTTATTTTTTAGATGCTACAATGGAGAGGTGGAGGCAAAATAATTTGTCTTGCAAATGTGATGCAGAACACTAGGATCACGGTGCAGTAATTTTGTCCTTGAGGGCTTTAAATTAGACATAAGGGAATAATCTACCAGACATAGCTATTCTAAAAAAAGTATCTCTGACATATTCTATCTATCTATCTATCTATCTATCTATCTATCTATCTATCTATCTATCTATCTATCTATCTCTTTATCTATCTATCTATCATCTATCTATCTATCATCTATCTATCTATATATCATCTATCTATCTATCTATATCTATCTATCTATCTATCTTTATCTATCATCTATCTATCTATCTATCTATCTCTTTATCTATCTATCTGTCTATCTATTTATCTATTATCTATCTATCTCTTTATCTATCTATCATCTATCTATCTATCTATCTATCTATCTATCTATCTATCTATATATCATCATCTATCTATCTATCTAGCTATCTATCTATCATCTATCTCTTTATCTATCTATCTATCTATCTATCTATCTATCTATCTATCTATCTATCTATCTATCTATTATTTATCTATCTATATGTATCATCTATCTATCTATCTATCTATCGATCTATCTATCTATCTATATATCATCTATCTATCTATCATCTATCTATCTATCTATCTATCTATCTATCTATCTATCTATCTATCATCTATCTATTATATATTTATCTATATATCATCTATCTCTCTGAATGTCTGTCTGTCTATCAAATTATCGGCTAGATTTAGAGTTTTGTCGGTAAAGACCCACGTAGCTAACGCCGCTTTTTTTCCCAATGCACCCTTAAGACAACGCTGGTATTTAGAGTTTTCTGAAGGGCTGCGTTAGGCTCCAAAAAGGGTGCGTTGAGCCTAATGTACCGCCACTTCAACCCTCAATACCAGCGTTGCTTACGGTAGCGGTAAGCAGCTAAAACGTGCTTGTGCACGATTCCCCCATAGCAAAAAATGGGGCAGTTTGGGATGAAAATAAACCCAACACCTGCAAAAAAGCAGCGTTCAGCTCCCAACGCAGCACCATTGTTTCCTATGGGGAAACACTTTATAAGTCTGCACCTAACACCCTAACATGAACCCCGAGTCTAAACACCCCTAACCTTACACTTATTAACCCCTAATCTGCTGCCCCCGCTATCGCTGACACCTGCATTATATTATTAACCCCTAATCTGCCGCTCCATACACCACCGCAACCTACATTATACCTAATCTGCTGCCCCTTACATCGCCGACCCCTATATTATATTTATTAACGCCTAATCTGCCCCCCCCCCCCCAACGTCGCCGCTACCTTACCTACACTTATTAACCCGAAATCTGCTGACTGGACCTAATAAAGTTATTAACCCCTAAACCGCTGCACTCCCACCTCACAAACCCTATAATAAATAGTATTAACCCCTAATCTGCCCTCCCTAACATCGCCGCCACCTAACTTCAAGTATTAATCCCTAATCTGCCGACCGGACCTCGCCGCTACTCTAATAAATGTATTAACCCCTAAAGCTAAGTCTAACCCTAACCCTAACACCCCCCTAAGTTAAATATAATTTTAATCTAATGAAATAAATTAAATATTATTAACTAAAGTATTCCTATTTAAAGCTGAATACTTACCTGTAAAATAAACCCTAATATAGCTACAATATAACACATTATTATATTGTAGCTATTTTAGGATTTATATTTATTTTACAGGCAACTTTGTATTTATTTAAACTAGGTACAATAGCTATTAAATAGTTATTTACTATTTAATAGCTACCTAGTTAAAGGGACAGTTTACTCAAAAATGTTCTCCCCTTTAATTTGTTCCCAATGATCCACTTTACCTGCTGGAGTGTATTAAATTGTTTACAAGTAGCTCCTTTACCCTTATATCAGCATTTGAAATAGTTGATTTAGCATATGGTATCCCCACCTATTCTGAAAGTTTGTGGCCGCAGGTCCAAGCTATAGATAAGCTTTGTAAACACAACCAGCAGAAGAAATTACACCCCCAGTGGCATATAGCAGAGATAAGGCAATAACATGTTGATTTTCCATTGTTCTCTCCAAGTACTGGTGATTGTTTTATGGACAGATATAAGATAAAGAAGCAGGTATATGTATACAATGTGATACAGTAATGAGATCTGATTATACCTACAAGCTCAACCCATTTTATTAGGTTGTGGCTTCAAAACACAAAATCAGAGCTTTAAAATACACAAATAAACCTTAAAAAGCTTATTTTCATACATTTTTTACACTGCAGTTGGTAATAAAAGCAATTGTAAACACATTAAGGGAAAAAATATTTTACAGTATACTGTCCCTTTAAATAATTACAAAATTACCTGTAAAATAAATCCTAACCTAAGTTACAATTAAAGCTAACACTACACTATCAATAAATAAATTAAATAAATTAACTACAAGTACCTACAATTACCTACAATTAAATAAACTAAACTAAATTACAAAAACAAACAAACACTAAATTACAAAAAATAAAAAAATATTACAAGAATTTTAAGCTAATTACACCTACTCTAAGCCACCTAATAAAATAACAAAGCCCCCCAAAATAAAAAAAATTCCCTACCCTAATCTAAATTAAAAAAGTTAACAGCTCTATTACCAGCCCTTAAAAGGGCTTTTTGCGGGGCATGCCCCCAAAAAATCAGCTCTTTTGCCTGTAAAAAAAAACACAATACCACCCCCCAACATTACAACCCAACACCCACATACCCCTACTCTAACCCAAACCCCCCTTAAATAAACTTAACACTACCCCCCTGAAGATCTCCCTACCTTGAGTCGTGTTCATCCAGCCGGGCACCGATGGACCAAAAGAGGACATCCGGAGCGGCAGAAGTCTTCATCCTATCCGGGCAGAAGAGGACATCTGGACCGGTAGACATCTTCATCCAAGCGTCATCTTCTATCTTCATCCATCCGGAGCGGAGCCATCTTCTTCCAGCCGATGTGGATCCATCCTTCTTCCACGACGCCTACTTGCCGAATGAAGGTTCCTTTAAATGACGTCATCCAAGATGGCGTCCCTCAAATTCCAATTGGCTGATAGGATTCTATCAGCCAATCGGAATTAAGGTAGGAAAAATCTGATTGGCTGATTGAATCAGCCAAACAGATTCAAGTTCAATCAGATTGGCGGATCCAATCAGCCAATCAGATTGAGCTTGCATTCTATTGGCTTATCGGAACAGCCGAATGTTTCTATGTCTGTCTGTGTTTGTCTGCTTTTTCTGTGTTTGTCTTTCTATATATGTTTCTATCTATCTAGCTATCTATCTATATGTATCATCTATCTATGTATCATTTATCTATTTATCCAGGGGCGAAACTACAGGGGGTTCAGAAGTCACAGGTGCGACTGGGCCCCTGAGGGTGGGGGCCCATCTTAAATTTTATATATATATATATATATATATATATATATATATATATATATAGTAATACTTAAACAAGAATTGTGTGAAAAACCTTTTTCACACTAAGTTCCCTATGTCCGGCACCAGATTATAGGTTATAAATCAACAAACTAGTATAACCATATTGGGACTATATCTATTAGAATTACCACACAATAGAAGTCATAATAAATAACAACAAAAAGAAAACAATTTGAACATTTGCAATATGTTTACTGAAATATCCGTAAGAAAGACACCAGATAACAAATTATTAATATACGAACGTGGGCCCACTTGTGTATTTGAAATATTGGCCAATATATCTAATGTCCATTTTGTAGACTTTATCCTTTTATATTCAGGGTAGTAATATTTATTGTTAATGTTCTTAACATATATTTGTTTGCTTTAAGGATTTCAATATTTATGCCATGCAGCGGGCTTATCCTTTGCTCGCATAGATAGAAAAGTTCTCTTCGATATTTTATGAGAAGGTTTTTCAACACTCTAGGGGTGGAATAACATTTGTAACAATTTGCAGAGTTCATCAAAGTTAACAATTGTTGTTGTGTTTCCAATTGTATCACAGCGTGGCGCCTCAAGGGATTATGGCTTCAGAGATTTTTTATGTGTCACACCTCCTGCTCACCTTCCTAGGCTGCCTATCGCAACTTAAGTAACACCACAACGTTTATTTTACCTTGATTGCAGCTTGTCTTCGGTCTCCGTATATAGACAAAATTACTCACATGTCTTCTTTGTTTTGTGAAATTCCGACCCTCAGCGAGTGGACCTTACTCAATGTCGCTGTTGTTTATCCGGTCTTTACTTTCGGTTAATCCAGCTTGTTCATGAGGACTCAGCTGTAGCCCTCAGTTTGAATTTCATGCAGCTACGCGCATTTCACCCTTACTGGTTATTCGCATAGGGCTTCGTCCGGCTTCATTTCTTTCTGGTCCTAATGCCGGCAATCCCTTGAGGTGCCACGCTGTGATACAATTGGAAACACAACAACAATTGTTAACTTTGATGAACTCTGCAAATTGTTACAAATGTTATTCCACCCCTAGAGTGTTGAAAAACCTTCTCATAAAATATCGCTGAGAACTTTTCTATCTATGCGAGCAAAGGATAAGCCCGCTGCATGGCATAAATATTGATATCCTTAAAGCAAACAAATATATGTTAAGAACATTAACAATAAATATTACTACCCTGAATATAAAAGGATAAAGTCTACAAAATGGACATTAGATATATTGGCCAATATTTAAAATACACAAGTGGGCCCACGTTCGTATATTAATAATTTGTTATCTGGTGTCTTTCTTACGGATATTTCAGTAAACATATTGCAAATGTTCAAATTGTTTTCTTTTTGATGTTATTTATTATGACTTCTATTTTGTGGTAATTCTAATAGATATAGTCCCAATATGGTTATACTAGTTTGTTGATTTATAACCTATAATCTGGTGCTGGACATAGGGAACTTAGTGTGAAAAAGGTTTTTCACACAATTCTTGTTTAAGTATTACTATTAATATTCCTCTTCCCTCCGTGCACAAGGTGGTTCTGATAATAACTTACCAGTCAGACCACTTGAATGATTTAGAGTGTTAATAATAAGAGGTAGTGCGAACCGGATAATTTAAAAAAATATATATATATATTTATTTTTTTAATAAAAAACGTTAACCTACCACTGCCTGCACTGATATCATGTGAGTGTGACATGACTACAGGGGTTAGTGTTTCTGTTTTACCCATTGGTGTTTATGTGTGTGTGTATGGTGTGTATGTGTGTATGTATGTATGTGACTGTGTGTGTATTTATGCATGTATGTGTGTATGTATGTGACTGTGTGTGTATTTATGCATGTATGTGTTTGTGTGTGTATTTATGCATGTATTTGTGTGTGTATGTATGTGACTGTGTGTGTATTTATGCATGTATGTGTTTGTGTGTGTATGTGACTGTGTGTGTATTTATGCATGTATGTGTGTGTATGTATGTGTCTGTGTGTGTATTTATGCATGTATGTGTGTATGTATGTGTTTGTGTGTGTATTTATGCATGTATGTGACTGTGTGTGTATTTATGCATGTATTTGTGTGTGTATGTATGTGACTGTGTGTGTATTTATGCATGTATGTGTTTGTGTGTGTATGTGACTGTGTGTGTATTTATGCATGTATGTGTGTGTATGTATGTGTCTGTGTGTGTATATATGCATGTATGTGTGTGTGTATGTGACTGTGTGTATTTATGCATGTATGTGTGTGTATGTATGTGACTGTGTGTGTATTTATGCATGTATGCGTGTGTGTATGTATGTGACTGTGTGTGTATTTATGCATGTATGTGTGTATGTATGTGACTGTGTGTGTATTTATGCATGCATGCATGTGTGTATGTATGTGACTGTGTGTGTATTTATGCATGTATGTGTGTGTGTGTATGTATGTGACTGTGTGTGTATTTATGCATGTATGTGTGTGTGTGTATGTGACTGTGTGTGTATTTATGCATGTATGTGTGTGTGTGTATGTGACTGTGTGTGTATTTATGCATGTATGTGTGTATGTATGTGACTGTGTGTATATTTATGCATGTATGTGTGTATGTATGTGACTGTGTGTGTATTTATGCATGTATGTGTGTATGTATGTGACTGTGTGTGTATTTATGCATGCATGCGTGTGTGTGTGTTTGTATGTGACTGTGTGTGTATTTATGCATGTATGTGTGTGTATGTGTGTATGTGACTGTGTGTGTATTTATGCATGTATGTGTGTGTGTATGTGACTGTGTGTGTATTTATGCATGTATGTGTGTATGTATGTGACTGTGTGTATATTTATGCATGTATGCATGTGTGTATGTATGTGACTGTGTGTGTATTTATGCATGTATGTGTGTGTGTATGTATGTGACTGTCTGTGTATTTATGCATGTATGCATGTGTGTATGTACGTGACTGTGTGTGTATTTATACATGTATGTGTGTATGTATGTATGTGACTGTGTGTGTATTTTTATGCATGTATGTGTGTGTATGCATGTGACTGTGTGTGTATTTATGCATGTATGTGTGTATGTATGTATGTGACTGTGTGTGTATTTATGCATGTATGTGTGTATGTATGTATATATGTGACTGTGTGTGTATTTATGCATGTATGTGTGTGTGTATATGTTTGTGGAACCAGCAAATTACAGACCTTGTTACTACAGCATAGGAGGACAGGGGGTAAACAGTGTCACTATACATTACCACTATATACAGTATGGGGGGGCTGGACCATGTCACAGACTACTGTGGTCACTTTATAGAGTTCTGGGGCGGGTAGGGTCAGGCCAGCCATTTCACTGGCAGATTACAGACTGTGTCACTAACTCACTATATACAGTACTGGTGGGTTAAACAGTGTCACTATATACAGTACTGGTGGGTTAAACAGTGTCACTATATACAGTAATGGGGGGTCAGACCATCTCACAGACTGTGGGCACAGGGTACCTCCTTTTGCAGACATGTAATCTGCTTCCCATTTTTTTCTGTGTTAATTGTAAAAAAAAAAATATGTATTAAATGCACCTTTTTTGGAGGGGGGGTGGTGGGGGGCCCCTTCTTAGATTCTTGCACCTGGGCCCTGTGGTTTCTAGTTACGCCTATGTATCTATCTATCTATCTATCTATCTATCTATCGATCTATCTATCTATCTATCTGAATGTCTGTCTGTCTATCATATAATGTTTCTATGTCTGTCTGTGTTTGTCTGCCTTTTTCTGTGTTTGTCTTTCTATCTATGTTTGAATCTATCTATCTATCTATCTATCTATCTATCTATCTATCTATCTATCTATCTATCTATCTATCTATCATTTGTATATTTACATGTATGTGATACATAGAATACAATGGTGGCAATCATGGCCCAGCAGACCCTGTAGGTAAGAAGGGCCTGCTGCCTGGCCATAGTTCCCCAGTTGCAAGTTTATACCTGCATGCTGCTCGCTGTACACATGATGAGCAATGTATTCCCTATGAGAGAGCGAGAAGAATTGAGGTTTGAACACCATGGAATCTACCTCTGAGCACTGCTGCAGGTCATTGTGAAGGCAACACTTAGAGGAGTGAGGAGATCGGTGTAGAAGTAGCGCAGATAAGGTAGGGCTCAGTAGGATAAACGTATTTACCAGGGTGTTTAACTGCATAATGTAACATTATTTACACAGTCTCTCCCTAGAGGTGGTGCCCTTAAGGGATTATAAAACCTATTGTTGTGAGAGTAAATAATTTAACTTACTAAAACTTAACCTAATAAAGTAAATACATGACAACAAGTGGAGGTAAGACCGTATAGATCATTTATTAAAAAGGCACTCCTCTTAAATAACTTAGCAAAAAACATAAAGGCCTTTTTTGCATACAAATTGAAATATTTTAACTAATTTACATGGTTACATGGAAATATAAATATATATAGATCAAGAGGGGCGGCAATGAAGTCCTACCTAACCCATATATAGCGGGTAGCAGGCCCAGGCAAACTGACACAAATCGGAGCCTGGCTAAAACACTGTACAGACAGAGGGTTTTACTCAAGCTATTTGGCCCTCTGAAAACCAGTGGGAGCTTCCTCAGGCACGTGACTGTGAACGTCTTTACCTCAGCAATGACTGTCAGTCCTCCCCCGCATTCTGTCTGCAGCCTGGGCCAAGACCACCCGCCTACCTTAAGGTGCAACATCGACCCACCCATATGGGGCACTGGTCTGGCTAGTCGAACAACATGCTCGAACCAAGGGGAGCTGACTATAATTACAGGACCTGGACTTACCCGAAACCATAGGTCGACTAACCCTTCCCGGAGACCAGGTTACTAAACTAACTACTAAACATTCTACCTAATTGCCGCAAACAGGTTGGGTGGGAGGGAGAAGCTCTGTGACGTTCAGCAGCAGAAAAGGGCATGAAACTACTGGAGACCCCTCCCTTAATTAGGCAACAATGTTGCCATCCCTAACCCCATGCACACATTCTCACTACCTCCTCAGTTCCTTAACCCTTAAGAGGTTACAGGCTAAATTCAGCCCTCCACTGCCATAATGTATCCAGGGCTGCCATTGGCACTTTAAGGGAATCCCCAGTAAGTGTTTATATAATGTTAACACATTATGCATTCATTATCAAAAACCTGACTCACAAACAGTTTAACTTATATTCCACAGTTAATAACCCACAAATATCTCTCTTCCTTCTAACCTCTCCTCCCCCTCCCTCCTTTCCTCTTCCTCCCTTATCTTCCCTCCCTTCTCTCTACTCTTTCTCTCCCTCCTCTATTTCCCTTCTCTCCACTCCCTCCTTTCCATATCTTCTCTCCCCTCCCTTGTTAACTCTCCTTTTTTTCTCTACTCTTCCTCCCTTATCTTCTCTCTTCTCCCTCCCTTCTCTCTTCTTCCTTCTTCCCCCTCCTCTCTCTCTCTCTCCCTCCCTTCTCTTCTCTCCTCTCCCTCCCTTCTCTCCTTTTCCTTCCTCCCCTCTCTCCTTTTCCTTCCTCCCTCCCTTCTCTCCTCTCCCTCCCTTCTCTCCTCTCCCTCCCTTCATTTCCCTCCCTTCTCTCACCTTTCCCCCTCTCCTCTCTCTCCTTCCCTCCCTTCTCTCACCTTTCCCCCGTCTCCTCTCTCTCCCTCCCATCTCTCTCCTCTCTTCCACATCTCTTCTCTCCTTTCCCTTGGTCTATTCTATCCTCTCCCTTCCTTCTCTCACTCCCTTCTCTCCTCCGTCTTCTCTCTCTCCCTCCCTGTTCTCCCTTTTCTCCTCTCCCTCCATGTTCTCCCGTCTCTCCTCTCCCTCCATCCCTCTCCTCCCTTACATGCTATCTCCTCTCCCTTCTCTCCTCTCTCTTCTCCCTCACTTCTCTCTTCACTGTATCTCCTCTTCATCTTCTGTCTCCCTCCCTTCTCTCCCTTCCCTCCCTTATTTCCTTCCCTCTGTACTCTCCTCTCCCTACCTTCTCTCTTTCCTGTCTGTCCTCTTCCTCCTTTACCTACCTCCCTACCTTCTCCCTTCCCTCCCCCCTTCCTTCCCCTCCCTCTCTTCTCTTCTCTTCTCTCCCTCCCTTCACTCTTTCCTGTCTGTCCTCTCCCTCCCTTATCTTCTCTCCTCTCCCTCCCTTCTCTCTGTTTCCTTCCTCCCCTCTCTCCTCTTCCTTCCTCTCTCCCTTCATTTCCCTCCCTCCCTTCTCTCACCTTTCCCCCCTCTCCTCTCTCCCTCCCTTCTCTCACCCATCCCCCGTCTCCTCTCTCTCCCTCCCTTCTCTCCTCTCTTCCACATCTCTTCTCTCCTTTCCCTTGCTCTATTCTATCCTCTCCCTTCCTTCTCTCACCCCCTTCTCTCCTCCGTCTTCTCTCTCTCCCTCCCTGTTCTCCCTTTTCTCCTCTCTCTTCATGTTCTCCCGTCTCTCCTCTCCCTCCATCCCTCTCCTCCCTTACATGCTATCTCCTCTCCCTTCTCTCCTCTCTCTTCTCCCTCACTTCTCTCTTCACTGTATCTCCTCTTCATCCTCTGTCTCCCTCCCTTCTCTCCCTTCCCTCCCTTATTTCCTTCCCTCTGTACTCTCCTCTCCCTACCTTCTCTCTTTCCTGTCTGTCCTCTTCCTCCTTTACCTACCTCCCTACCTTCTCCCTTCCCTCCCCCCTTCCTTCCCCTCCCTCTCTTCTCTTCTCTTCTCTTCTCTCCCTCCCTTCACTCTTTCCTGTCTGTCCTCTCCCTCCCTTATCTTCTCTCCTCTCCCTCCCTTCTCTCCTTTTCCTTCTTCCCCTCTCTCCTCTTCCTTCCTCTCTCCCTTCATTTCCCTCCCTCCCTTCTCTCACCTTTCCCCCCTCTCCTCTCTCTCCCTCCCTTCTCTCACCCGTCCCCCGTCTCCTCTCTCTCCCTCCCTTCTCTCCTCTCTTCCACATCTCTTCTCTCCTTTCCCTTGCTCTATTCTATCCTCTCCCTTCCTTCTCTCACTCCCTTCTCTCCTCTGTCTTCTCTCTCCTCTCCCTCCCTGTTCTCCCTTTTCTCCTCTCCCTCCATGTTCTCCCGTCTCTCCTCTCCCTCCATCCCTCTCCTCTCTTACATGCTATCTCCTCTCCCTTCTCTCCTCTCTCTTCTCCCTCACTTCTCTCTTCACTGTATTTCCTCTTCATCCTCTGTCTCCCTCCCTTCTCTCCCTTCCCTCCCTTATTTCATTCCCTCTGTTCTCTCCTCTCCCTACCTTCTCTCTTTCCTGTCTGTCCTCTTCCTCCTTTACTTACCTCCCCCTTCTTTCTCCCCCCTCTCTTCTCTTCACTCCCTCCCTTCTCTCTTTCCTGTCTGTCCTCTTCCTCCTCTACCTCTTTCCCTACCTTCTCCCTTCCCTCTCTCCTTTTCTTCCTCCCCTCTCTCTCTCTCTCTCTCTCTCTCTCTCTCCCTCCCTTATCTTCTCTCCTCCCCCTCCCTTCTCTCCTTTTCCTTCCTCCCCTCTCTCCTCTTCCTTCCTCCCTCCCTCCCTTCTCTCCTCTCCCTCCCTTCTCTTCTCTCCCTCCCTTCATTTCCCTCCCTCCCTTCTCTCACCTTTCCCCCTCTCCTCTCTCTCCCTCCCTTCTCTCCTCTCTTCCACATCTCTTCTCTCCTTTCCCTTGCTCTATTATATCATCTCCCTTCTCTCTTTCTCCCTCCCTGTTCTCCATTTTCTCTTCTCCCTCCATGTTCTCCTGTCTCTCCTCTCCCTCTATCCCTCTCCTCCCTTACATGCTATCCCCTCTCCCTTCTCTCCTCTCTCTTCTCCCTCACTTCTCTCTTCACTGTATCTCCTCTTCATCCTCTGTCTCCCTCCCTTCTCTCCCTTCCCTCCCTTATTTCCTTCCCTCTGTTCTCTCCTCTCCCTACCTTCTCTCTTTCCTGTCTGTCCTCTTCCTCCTTTACCTACCTCCCTACCTTCTCCCTTCCCTCCCCCCTTCCTTCCTCTACCTCTCTTCCTTTCTCTCCCTTCCTTCTCTCTTTCGTGTCTGTCCTCTTCTCCCTCCCTCCCTCCCTCCCCCCCCTACCTTCTCCCTTCCTTTCCCTCTCTCCTTTCCTTCCCTCTCTTTTCTCATCTCTCCCTCTCTTCTCTCCTTTCTCTCCTAGCAACGTCACTGCTTAGTGTATTTTTAATTTGAGTATATCCCAGCACCTGTGTATATTTCAATTGCGTGCAAGCTGCAGGAGCCCCACATCCAAAACAGTCCAACAAAAGTCCATTTTCAAAAAATGTAGCAGCACTGCTTTGTAGTTATCCAAAATGTATTTAGGCTATAACATAGTAAAACAGCAAATCAGCAACATTTCGAGTAGACAACCTTATATATAAAGTGTTGATTTGCTGCTTTACTATGTTATAGCCTAAATACATTTTGGATAACTAAAAACGGCGCTGCTTTGTTTTTTTGTTTTTTTAAATGGACGGTGTATTTTTAATAAATGATTAAAGTTTAGTAAAATAAAATCACAACAAATCCTGATAATTTTCTACTGCTGCTAAAAGGGTGTGGAATCGAATATGTCGTCATATTTCATGTAATAAATACAATACATTTAAACAAGTGGGTTTGGTTTTAACATTTTAGAAATTGACACAAAAGTAAGAGAAATAATCATTAATGAAAATAAAACAAAATTGCCTTTGTTCATCACACAGAATATCTAGATATTTATGTACATATACTTATTTAAATGTGTGTGTTATATATATATTTAAAAAAAAAAAAAACATTTTCTTGTAAGTGAATATCAATGCTATATGAATTATTTCTATTTAAAAAAATAGTTAATTCCTTTTAAAGGGATATACTAAATGTCAAGGTGTTTGACATAGAAGAGCTCAACGGTGTGTATATTTGTATGTAGTGATGTCCCGAACTGTTCGCCCGCGAACGGTTCACAGCGAACATAGGTTGTTCGCGTTTGTGGGCGAACACATGGCGATGTTCGATCCGCCCGTATGTGTCATCATTGTGGAAACTTTGACCCTTTATGTCACAGCCGCCTGACACATTAGAGCCAATCAACATCAGACACTCCCTCACAGACACTCCCAGCTACTCGGAATCCGCCATTTTAGACTCATAACGACCTTGCTTTTTTAATGAGAGGACGTGTTGTGTTTTTGCTCCTGACATTAATAGGAAAAACATAGCTAGGCTAGTGTATTTACAGTCCAGAAGGACTCCACTCATCTCTGCTGCAAGCACAGCACCTCAAAAAGCCCTTTTTAGGGCTATATTTCGTGCCGTTTTTTTTTTCTTTTTTTCTTTTTCTTTTTATTAGCATTTGCCTGGCTTTCAGCTGTGTTTTTAAGGCTCACAGCATATGCTGTGACTACTGCCACCACTGATATCTCCCTAACAACATTAGTTTAAATTTAACTAACCCAAAAATATAATTATTTTTCTAGTGTAATTTTTTTTCATTTTCTATCAGGCCAGTGTCACACAGCATATACTCTGGTTCATTGCTCTGTGCCAGCCAGCAGTGTTAATATCCGTTTATAACATTATTTTTAATTTAAAAAAAAAACACAAAAAAATATTTTTCTAGTGTAATCTAATTACATTTACTATCATGCCTGTGTCTGTCAGGCTCACTCAGCATTAATATACCTCTTTTTTTTCAGTCTTTTGGTTAATTGGTCTGTGCCAGGCAGCCACCCAGCACTCATATCTATTTTTCTTTCACCTTAATTTTAATATAAAAAAAAAAAAAAAAGTTTAAATTTGTTTGCTAGTGTAATGTAATATAATTTTCTATCCGGCCTGTGTGTTTTGCTGACATAGAGAGCCTACTGTGTTTACTTGCTGCCCTCCCTAGTCTATGAGCCACGACTCATATGTGTTTAACTTTTTTTTAATTTCCCCCCCCAAAAAAAATAATTTCAATCATTTTTCTAGTGTAATCTAATAGTATTTTCTATCAGGCGTGTGTGTATCCGACATTCAGAGCCTACTGTTTTTAATAGCTGCCCTTCCAAGGCTATCAGCCACAACTCATATGTATGTGCTTAACCTTTTTCTTAAAATTTCCAAAAAAAAGTCTTTAAATCATTATGCTAGTGTAATCTAATTGTATTTTCTATCAGGCCTGTGTCTAACTGTCTATCTGACTTACACAGCATACTGTTGTTATAAATGCTGCCCTACGTAGCAGCCAGCCAGTGCGACCACTCATAGAGTCATATGTGCATTGCACTTCTTAACATAATTTTAATATTAAAATCTAAAATTTTAAAATATTTTGATAGTGTAATGTAACTTAATTTTCTATCAGTCCTGTGTTTTTGTCACTTACACAGCATACTGTGTTAAATTGCTGCCCTACCTACCATCCACGACTCATATCTGCCAGCCTGTCTGCCAGGCCCAAGTAGCCAATTAGTGGCACCATTCACAATTCTTGTAACAGTAATAAAAAAATAAAAAAACATAATTTTTTGGACTGCAAATATTCAGTCTCCTAGGGCCATTGAATTTCATTCACCTCCTGCCTGCCACTGCCAGCCTTTTGTGCCAGGCCGTCTAGCCAACTATTTACACCAATCATAATTGTTGTCACAGTCAGACAGTATAGTTATTAATTTAAATAAAAAAAAATTTTAGTGTTGATCTTAACCCTCAGTTTGCTCGTGCCTTTGAATTGCACTTTTCTACAGCCTTCCAAGCCTGTGTGCCAGGCCTACTTAAAAAATATTTACACCAATCATATTTGTTGTGACAGTATTCTAATAATTAAAAATTAAAATTTTGGTAATAGTTGCTGTGATTTGAATCCTCAGTTTGCTGGTGCCATTGAATAGCACTTTCCTCCTGCCTTGCAGCCTGCTGTGAGCCAGGCCCACCTAGCCAATTGTTGTCAGCAATCATATTTCTGTTAACAGTATTGCAAAAATTGTCAATCATCACTGTTTAGACTGTCAGTAATCAGTCTCCTAGTGTCCTTGAATTGCATCTCCCTCCTGCCTGCCATCCTTTTGTGCCAGGCCGTCTTGCCAACTATTTACACCAATCCTAATTTTTGGTCACAGTATAGTTACTAATTAAAATTAAAAAAATCTTTATTGTTGATGATCTTAACCCTCAGTTTGCTCGTGCCTTTGAATTTCACTTTTCTACAGCCTTCCAAGCCTGTGTGCCAGGCCTACTTAAAAAATATTTACACCAATCATATTTGTTGTGACAGTATTCTAATAATTAAAAATTAAAATTTTTGGTAATAGTTGCTGTGATTTGAATCGTCAGTTTGCTGGTGCCATTGAATAGCACTTTCCTCCTGCCTTGCAGCCTGCTGTGAGCCAGGCCCACCTAGCCAATTGTTGTCAGCAATCATATTTCTGTTAACAGTATTGCAAAAATTGTCAATCATCACTGTTTAGACTGTCAGTAATCAGTCTCCTAGTTTCCTTGAATTGCATCTCCCTCCTGCCTGCCATCCTTTTGTGCCAGGCCGTCTTGCCAACTATTTACACCAATCCAAATTTTTTGTCACAGTATAGTTACTAATTAAAATTAAAAAAATCTTTATTGTTGATAATCTTAATCCTCAGTTTGCTCGTGCTTTTGAATTTCACTTTTCTACAGCCTTCCAAGCCTGTGTGCCAGGCCTACTTAAAAAATATTTACACCAATCATATTTGTTGTGACAGTATTCTAATAATTAAAAATTAAATTTTTTGGTAATAGTTGCTGTGATTTGAATTGTCAGTTTGCTGGTGCCATTGAATAGCACTTTCCTCCTGCCTTGCAGCCTGCTGTGAGCCAGGCCCACCTAGCCAATTGTTGTCAGCAATCATATTTCTGTTAACAGTATTGCAAAAAATTGTCAATCATCACTGTTTAGACTGTCAGTAATCAGTCTCCTAGTTTCCTTGAATTGCATCTCCCTCCTGCCTGCCATCCTTTTGTGCCAGGCCGTCTTGCCAACTATTTACACCAATCCAAATTTTTTGTCACAGTATAGTTACTAATTAAAATGAAAAAAAATTTTTAGTGTTGATCTTAACCCTCAGTTTGCTCGTGCCTTTGAATTGCACTTTTCTACAGCCTTCCAAGCCTGTGTGCCAGGCCTACTTAAAAAATATTTACACCAATCATATTTGTTGTGACAGTATTCTAATAATTAAAAATTAAAATTTTTGGTAATAGTTGCTGTGATTTGAATCGTCAGTTTGCTGGTGCCATTGAATAGCACTTTCCTCCTGCCTTGCAGCCTGCTGTGAGCCAGGCCCACCTAGCCAATTGTTGTCAGCAATCATATTTCTGTTAACAGTATTGCAAAAATTGTCAATCATCACTGTTTAGACTGTCAGTAATCAGTCTCCTAGTTTCCTTGAATTGCATCTCCCTCCTGCCTGCCATCCTTTTGTGCCAGGCCGTCTTGCCAACTATTTACACCAATCCAAATTTTTTGTCACAGTATAGTTACTAATTAAAATTAAAAAAATCTTTATTGTTGATGATCTTAATCCTCAGTTTGCTCGTGCCTTTGAATTTCACTTTTCTACAGCCTTCCAAGTCTGTGTGCCAGGCCTACTTAAAAAATATTTACACCAATCATATTTGTTGTGACAGTATTCTAATAATTAAAAATTAAAATTTTTGGTAATAGTTGCTGTGATTTGAATCCTCAGTTTGCTGGTGCCATTGAATAGCACTTTCCTCCTGCCTTGAAGCCTGCTGTGAGCCAGGCCCACCTAGCCAATTGTTGTCAGCAATCATATTTCTGTTAACAGTATTGCAAAAATTGTCAATCATCACTGTTTAGACTGTCAGTAATCAGTCTCCTAGTGTCCTTGAATTGCATCTCCCTCCTGCCTGCCATCCTTTTGTGCCAGGCCGTCTTGCCAAAATACAGCCAATGAAGGGCCTTAGGAAGACAGGGCCAAGGTTGGATTGTAGTATTTGGTTAGGCTAATCATGATGGCCATGTAGACCACCACCACCGAGAGTCCTGGAAGTAACAGGGATGATGAGATGAAAGAGCTAAGAATATTAGAACTTGAAACAACAGAGTTAGCCATGGGTGTTAGTGCAAAACCGCTTGGCTTTTTTTTGGCTTTGGGTGCGGCTATTCATGCAGGCCATATAGAGCTGACAACATTCGGTGTCGTATCATCTATTAAACTAATAAGAACAGTACTACCAAAATACAGCCAATGAAGGGCCTTATGAAGACTGAGCCAAGGTTGGATTGTAGTATTTGGTTAGGCTAATCATGATGGCCATGTAGACCACCATGTAGTAATAAGAACAGTACTACCAAAATACAGCCAATGAAGGGCCTTAAGAAGACTGAGCCAATGTTGGATTGTAGTATTTGGTTAGGCTAATCATGATGGCCATGTAGACCACCACCACCACCGAGAGTCCTGGAAGTAACAGGGATGATGAGATGAAAGTGCTAAGAATAGTACTACTTGAAACAACAGAGTTAGCCATGGGTGTTAATCCAAGACCGCTTGGATTTATTTTTGTATTGGGTTCAGCTAATCATGCAGGCCATATAGAGCTGACAACATTCGGTGTTGTATCAGCTATAAAAATAATAAGAACTGTACTATCAAAATACAGACAATGAAGGGCCTATGAAGACTGAGCAAAGGTTGGATTGTAGTATTTTGTTCGGCTAATCATGATGGCCATGTAGACCGCCCGTAACAGGGATTTTTTTTGGGTTTGGGTGCAACTAATCATGAAGGCCAGATAGACCTGCCACCATTTGGTGTTGTAACAGGTATGAAAATGCAAAGAACAGTACTACTTAACACAACCTACTTACCATGGGTCCCAGAGTATATGTTTGGTTGTTATATTTTGTAAGGGTAATCATGCAGGCCATATAGACCTCCACCGATAGGGTGAGTATGAGTAACAGCTATTAAAATGCGAAGGACATTACTAATTAACACAACATAGTTACCATGGGTCGCAGACCAAGAGCAGATGTCTTATTATTATATTTTGTATGGGTAATCATCCAGGCCGTATAGACCTCACCAAATAGGGGGAGTTACAGAGATTAAAGTGCTAAGAATGGTAGTACTTAAAATAGGTAGCAGACCACATGTCTTATTATTATAATTTTTCAGGGTAATCTGGCAGGCCATATAGAACTCCCCCTATAGGGGGGGGGCAGGGATTAAAGTGCTAAGAAAAGTACTAATTGACACAAGCTAGTTGGGTCCAAGAACGCATGTTTGATTATTAGAATTTATTAGGGTAATTATATATCTAACAAATCTATCTATTTCTCTTCTATCGATTCTATCTAACTATCAATCTATGTATATCTATCCTATCTATCACTATCAATCTATCTTCTGTCCGGGATGTTTTGAGACAGCCACTTTGGGAATGTTAGTTGATTTAGACACATTATGGCTTAAAAGCAGACTCTGCATCAACTATGTAATTTTCCATGGGAGTTTTGCCAGGGATCCCCCTCCAGCATGCAACAGTCCAGGTGTTAGTACCCTTGAAACAACTTTTCCATCACTATTGTGGCCAGAAAGAGTCCTTGTAGGTTTTAAAGTTCGCCTGCCTATTGAATTCAATGGCGGTTCGCGCGGTTCGCGCGTTCGCGAACAATACCAGAAGTTCGAGTCCGCGGTTCGCAAACCGAAAATTTTAGGTTCGCGACATCACTATTTGTATGTGAGTATGTATCGGTGTATTTATGTGTATAGTATGTATGTGTGCACATTTATATGTACACATGTAAAAACATATATACACATACATTTATTTATTTTTTATATATATATATATATATATATATATATATATATCAATGAACAAATGGCTGCACTCACTGGTCCTTTCAATCAAAATATTTATTTATGTGACGTTTCGGGGACCGTATATATATATTCCCCTATGGGCCTTGCACACAGACCTTTCTGAGGTTATCTACCTATGACGCTGGGGACAGTGCAGCAGCTCTGAGAGTGCTATTAAGCACCCAAGGCTGTGCATGTTGCAGGGGTCATAGGATGTTTACCCAGTCCAGTCTGTGAGTGCAGTCTTCTTACGTGTTTTGTATATGTCTAGGGTGATTACATAAGTCTATGAACCCTTGACTTGTTCCCAGTTTGTTTGATTGAGAGCTTGCATTGTACGGCTGTATTAGGGACCCAGGTTTTGGGGGAGACCTTGAGGTGGTACCTGGGCTTGTCCCATTGGGCCAGATGTATATATATACTTTTGATCCCTCCCTGTAAAGCAGTGTGACATATTTCATATCCTTTAAAACACATTCTATACATGTATTTCAATAATAAACTTTTATTTTACATTTAATATGTATATATGTGTGAAATACATTTTTAATATGTTTTGTGATTCTTTTGTTTTAGCCCTAACACTTTACTTCAAGTTTCAAGTCAAGATAACTGTTTTAGCGCTGTTATTTATTGTGCTTAATTTGGTACTAATTTGGTAGCTAATAGTTGGTAAAACTAATTTGGTAGCAGTAATTTCAGGTATAGGGCGGCCATGCCATCCAAGAAAGTATAGGGCACTCTAAAGGGATGTCGGTCACACTAAATTCTGATTTACCATTGCTGTAAAGAAAGGGTTGTGGCTAGGATTAATTGCACAAGGAAAAGGTCACAGTGAACGTTGCAGTTAGGGTAGAGTTTGCAAAGGTGCCAGAGTCTCTCATCGAGGACTGATTTTTCTGTGATGATTTGCATTGTTGGTTTCATAAGATCAAGCTGCAGGGTTGTAATTGCTTTTACAATCTTGAAAGTATGCTGGGTATGCTGCCTCACAAGCTCCAAAACATTGTCTGCCCATACATTATTAAATGGGGGCTAATAAATTAGCCACAAACTACCAATATGTATTTATAATTATTATTGTTATTATTATTATTATTTTTTATTTGTAAAGCACCAACAGATTCCACAGCGTTGCCCATGGGTACAAGGATAAAAGTACTACGGAGAAACAATACAATAAAAGACAAAATTTTACAGACAAATACAGGGTGAATTGAGGGTCCTGTTCCCGTGGGAACTTACAATCTAGATGGGTAGGAGGATGGGAAACAGGAGGTGGGGACTGCAGAGGTGAGAATGATGTTAGTGAGGAGATAGAGGGCAACTATTAGGTCAGTGAAGTTAATTTTTTAATGTATCGGGTGAAAAGCTTCCCTGAACAAAAAGGTCTTTTGGGAACTTTTAAAGGATGAGAGGTTAGGGTAAAGTCTGACAGCTCGAGGAAGTGTGTTCCAGAGGGTTGGCGCCACACGAGAGAAGTCCTGTACTCTTGCATGAGAGGAGGTGATGGTAGAGGATGCAAGGAGTAGGTCATTTGTTGGATCTTAAGAGGCGGTCAGGAGTATATTTGTTGATGAGTGAGGACAGGTAGGGTGGAGCAGCATTGGTGAGGGCTTTGTAGGTCAGGGTGAGAATTCTGAATTTAACTCTGCTGTGAATGGGGAGCCAGTGAAGGGACTCACAGAGAGGTGCAGCAGAAACAGAGCATCGAAAGAGGTGGATTAGCCTGGCAGATGCGTTTAGGAGGGTTCAAAGAGGAGGCGGGAAAGAGGGAGTCCAGTTAGTAGGTTATTACAATAGTCAAGTCGGGAAATTACCAGGGAGTGAAGTAACTTTTTAGTAGTTTCAGCACTAAAAATAGACTAATTTTGAATATATTTCATAGGTGGTTGAGGCAGGATGAAAAGAGCGATTGGATGTGGGGAATGAAGGACAGATTTGAGTCAAGTGTGACTCCAAGGCAGCGGACTTGGGGTGATGGGGAGATAGTGGTGCCGCCAACAGTGATGGAAAAATTAGAAACTGGAGTAGAGTTGGGGGGGGGGGGGGATTAGAAGTAGTTCAGTCTTGGGCATGTTTATTTTTAGATGGTGAGAGGCCATCCTGGATGAAATGCCAGATAAGCAGTCGCAGATGTGAGAATTGATAAAAAAAGAGTGCAGGGGTGGAAAGGTGGATCTGGGTATCAACAGCATAGAGGTGATAGCTAAAGCCATAGCTGTTGATAAGTTTACCCAATGAAGAATTGTAATTAGAGAAGAATAGAGGACCCAGGACAGAGCCTTGAGGTACTCCAACAGACAGAGGCAATAGAGAGGAGGAGTCACCAGAAAAAGAGATGGAGAAGGATCTGTTACAGAGATAAGAGTGAATCCAGGAGAAGGATGTGTCACAGAGCCCAAGAGAGCTAAGAGTCAGTAGGAGAAGGGGATGGTCAACAGTGTCAAAGGCAGCAGAGAGGTCAGATAAGATGAGTATAGAGTAATAGCCTTTGTTTTTAACAGAAAGGAGATCGTTATTAACCTTGGTTATGGCAGTCTCAGTTGAGTGTTGGGGACAGAAGCCAGATTGCAGGGGGTCAAGCAATGAGTTGGAGGACAGGAAGTGGGTTAGGAGATCGAGAACTAGTTTTTAAAGGATTTTTTAAGCTAGCGGGAGCAGTGATATGGGGCAGTAGTTTGCAGGAGAGTTAGGGTCGAGGGAGGGTTTTTTGAGGATGGGAGTGACCTTTGCATGTTTGAAGGAGGCAGGGAATGAATGAATGAGCCGGTAGAAAGGGTTAAGTTGAATATGTGAGTAAGAGCCGGAGTGAGAGTGGGAGACAGAGAAGGTATTAGATATGAAGGAATAGGGTCAAGTGGGTAGGTAGTGAGGTGTGAGGAAGACAATAGCGAAGTCACTTCACTCTCAGTGGTTGAGAGGAGGGTGCAGAGAGTGGCAGAGGGGGTGACTGGGAGCGAAGTTGGGAGATTGCAGGCTTGTGTTGGGATGTTTCTTCAGATGGTAAGTGTTTTATTGAAAAAGTAATCAGCCAGGTCTTGAGCACTGAATGCAGATGAGGGATTGGTGCAGGTGGGTAGAGGAGAGAGTTGAAAATGGAGAAGAGTCTTTTAGGGTTTGAGGAGTGAGTGGATATAAGGGAAGAAAAGTAGGTTTGCTTAGCTAAGTGAAGGGCAGAGGTGTAAGAGTAAAGAATGAACTTATAGTGCATGAAATCAGGTTTAGTGCGGGATTTCCTCCAGGCAGGTTCAGCAGTGCGGGAGCATTTTTGTAGGTGGCATGTTTGCCAAGAGTGCCAGGGCTGAGGCTGACGACATGTGGCTTTGCGAAGATGGGGCGGAGCAAGAGTGTCAAGTGCAGAGGAGAGAGTATTGTTATAGTGGGTTATAGCAAGGTCAGGGCAGGATATTGTGGAAGAGTAGGTGAGGTGTATATGAATAAGGTTGGAGGGATGGGGAGGGTCCACAGTGTGCAGATTTCTACAGGGGCAAGGGGGAGAAGTAGGTTTAGCCTGTATATTAAGATTAAAGGTGAGCAGATGGTAATTTGAGATGGGAAATGGGTGACAGGCAACATCAGAGAGAGAGCAGAGATAGGAGAATACCAGATCAATAGAGTGTCCATCACAGTGGATAGGGAATAGGGTGGATTGTGAGAAGCCGAAGGAGTTAGTGAATGAGAGAAGTTTAGAGGCAGCCAGAGTTTAGAGTCCCCCAGAATTAGAGTAGTTATATTTGTAGAGAGAAAATAAGGAAGCCAGGCAGAAAAGTTGTCAAGGAATTGGGAGGTTGGCTCGGGGGGGAGGGATGATAGATAACTGCCACTCAGAGAAAGAAGGGGGAGTACATTGCATTTATTTCTTGAATACAAGCTCAAATTAATTTTATGACATTTCTTGCTGAATTTAATAGGCAATTTGCATCTTAATTAATGTCTTTATTAACATGAAGGTTGGTAGGTATACACACACACCGACACACACACATTTACCTAAAAACATACCAAACACACATGGCAGTGCCAACACACACCCTCCTGACCCCTGCCCAGTGCCCATGAGTGTAAAGTGTCTGGACAGTAAGTGTCCAGAGTGACTGACATACAGTCAGTGAACAGTGTGCCACCTGTGCGCGGCTCTGCGCACATACATTTTTCACTTCTCAGCTGTTTTGCCAATGCCGGCAGCCAGGCAGCTCTGGCACCCCCCTGCTGTGGGCGCCCTAAGGCGGCGGCCTAAGTGCCTTACACAAGTGCCGGCCCTGCACACACATTCATATATTTAAGAGGGAAAGAGATTTAATAGGTGTATATACACATTAACATCTTTAACTGATATAATTTTACATCTAATATAGTTATTGTTTTACCCTTTCAGTATTGATCAGCCTATACAATAAACTGAGTACCCAATTATCTAAAGTTTTCTGAGCAGGTGAGAATATTTAAGAAGGTCCACCTGTTTGCCTGGAGGATTTATCTAAAAACACTTTTTACCCTGAAAACAGAGTGTCTCGCTAAGGGGCGTATACTGAATTTTCGTATGGGGAGGAGATGCACACATTACAAAAATGCATGATAAAAATTGTAAATTAAAAATCATATGAAATGAATAATTGAAGAATTAACACATAAATACACAGGGGGGAAAATGTATTATCAAGGTGCATATAAAATCGTAACAAAATTATTCAACAAAACTCGTATTTTATCAAAAAACGTAATATTTTTATGTAAATTTCACAGGAATAGATCATATTAAATATGTACAGTGTCATTTATAATTTAAATGCACTGGATGTGCAAAAAACACATAGAGATTCGTACTAATAAGAACAAAATACAAAGGGCTAGATTACAAGTGGAGCGCTAAATTATCACACGCACGTAAATTCGCCGGTTTATGGGCGCATGATTAATAGTACTTGTAATGGATGGTTATTGCTATCACAAGCTCGCGGTAGCAATTAATGCTTAGAAAATTAACCAGAGGTCAGACCCCTGGTTAATTTTAAAAATGATTCCAAATTACCCCAAACTTAAGTGTGAGGTTCCTTAATAAAATAAAAAATTATGAACATCTTTTAAAAAAAAATTAAATTAACTGCACCTAGCAGATTTAAGGGTTAAAGTGAACGGGTGTGGGGTGAAAAGTGCCTTTACATTGCGGTCTATGGGGACTGTGTTATCACTCAAAATATATATGTATATTCTTGTATACATATATATATATATGTGTTAATATGTGTATATTAACACATATTAATATACACGTTCGGGTAAGAATGTAGCTACAGGTGAATTTTTCACCTGTAGCTTCAAAACATTTAGTTTTAATGGAAAGAAATGTAAATGTTTAACGAAAATTTGATTTTTGTTTCTATTTAAACAAAATAAATACCGAATAGTGCAAGAAATTAATATTTGGGGAAACAAATTTCCTCTAATATTTGTAATGCAAATTTCATCCAAAACTAAAACCACCAGTGGTATATTAAAAAATATTCATAAAACTTCATATAAAATGCCCTTTTTAGGAAGTATTAGTTCATCTTCAAAGTCTGTGATTTAAGACTGGGACTGTTATCTTATTAGGTAATAAAGTCAGTTCCAATATTTTATAATAAACCATCAGTGGTTTTAATGTGTATACTGATTTTCTAACTAAAGGTTTTGAGTAAAGGATATAGTATTTATCCATCCTGTACTGTTTGTGTGGTATAGCTGCATAGCGCACTTTTGTTTTTCTATACCAGTTTGGGGGTTACTAGTGTAGGCTGCAGTGTGTTTATTTTGTTGTGTGATATATTTAAAAGGGATCCTTTACTTAATTTGCCAATGAAGGTGGCAATGCTGCTTGGAATATTTCTCCAGCATCAAAACCAAATGTGATGCATAGAAAAATGCCTCCCAGGGATGATGCCTTTAAGCAGTAATGATGGCACTTTTAACATTGTTCTGGCTTTCTTGACATGGCGATGGATCCCTTTTGAATATTTTGCCATCTTATGTGATTTTCGATCATCAGGGCCTATCTATGCCCTTTTAGAGATCTCTATCTTAATTTGACTCTACATATGGGAAAATGTCTCCTTAACTATAAATTTTGTGCAGAAATATTTATTCACAACTTCTTAGTTTACAATATATCATTTGTAAACTGTGTTTATTTAGAGATCACCCACCATCTTACATATCTAATTTTATGAGCACCTTTGTTAGCTTGAGGTCCAAGTTGAAGGGTGGAGTCCAAAATATGTATCACCTTCTGGAGAGGCAGAATACATACGGCAGTGCATGTTCCCTACAGTGGATGGTGTTTAGATGGTCGGTAAAGATTGTGGGCTAGATTTCTAGTGGAGCTCTAAATTATTGTGCAGATGGGACAAATTTGATGACTAATGTGAGCTTACATTCTGAGCTTGCATTCTCTTTGCGGCTATCTTGTAATACCAGCACATATTATCGTGCTTTGGTATTACAAAGTGGATCGCTAATATCTCTTTCATGAAAGCGATATATAGTGCCCTGTATTGGTAACTGAGAATAGGCAGAGGAAATACCCCAGTGTACTTACCCCAATGAAGTAAAGGTAACAAATGACCACAATGGATGTGATCCTGAAGAATGCTTTGTGCAGACTGACTGTTTATGGATCTACTTTTACAAGTCTTTGTTGAACGGAGATGGATAATTTGTGATTATCATTTTGCTGTTTCTTCATTTGTTCATTGGATTGCCGTTAGAACTTGGGGAAATTTGTGGCTGGGCATATCACCTAGTCAAAAAGGATTATAAAGTAATCGATGACTCCAGATTAGTCATTAGAAGCCATTCTGAAGTATGCCCACAGGCCGAAATATTTAAATGAGATGACTCTAGGGGAATTCACTGGCTGTTAATGCTTGTGAAGTAATCAGTAAGGTAATCTGCTAATCATTCTAAGGTCATCAGTCAGAATTTTTTACCTTAGCTGATGACTTTACAAGCCTGATAATGTCTGATGATGTGCAAATGACTTCTAAAGTTGTTTGATGATCATTAAATAACTCCAGGATGGTCTCTAAAGTAATCCTGTTCATCTTTGGTCATTACAATTACCCGCATAATAAAAAGACCTTGCATATATACATATCTAATCTACACAGTAGGAATCACGTTCAACTGGTTTTATTCCTTAAGTGCTGAAATTGGTAGCAATTATTTATTGTAATCTTTAAAGCGAATATACATTTTGATGCTAAAGTGCCCGGTTTTTAAAAATTTGATTAAAAACAGGGGCACTTTAATTCATCAAAATTTACATTTCACTCGTTGTGAAAAAATACTTACTTTTTAAACTTGACAGCCGCTCCAGCTTATCCTGGTCATCGCAAATCCATTTTTGACATCAGAAATGATGGATCGGTCATGCTCCAATCACGGCTTCCCCCCCCCCGAGGGAATCAGTGTCTGATTCAAAGCCGTGATTGGAGGAAGCCGGATTCCTCATTTTAGACCCAGGAAGAGTCTTTGCGCCGGGCGGAGGAAGCTGGAGCGGCTGTCAAGATTAAAAGGTAAGTATTTTCACAACACATGTGAAATGTAAATTTTGATGAATTAAAGTTCCCCTGTTTTTTACCGGTTTTTTAAAAACAGGGCACTTTAGCATCAAAATTTACATTCACTTTAAGTTATTTATGATGAACCCAAGAAGATATATTGATAAGTAGAATATGTACATGTTCTGTTGCGTTAATAGATACCCTGTCTCTTATTGTTTTTAGTCTGTTTTAGAATTGGGCATTCCCAGTCATTAGGTTTTTATTGAAGAGGTGTGGAATTTGGATGTTTCGACAAAATTTAATAAATATATTTAATTTGTTTTACATTAATTAGTGTATATGTTGTTTTGAATTATTGGAGTACGGGGATGCGTGTGTTTTGGATAAAATAATTTGATTTTAGAGGAACCTTGTGATCCTCAGCACCTTTTGAATATTTGATCATTTAAGGTTAAAATTAAAGTGTTAACCAAAGGTGCCATTCTATAATTAGATACAAACATCTTTCTTAGCAAATGTTAGGACCTTAAAACATAAATGTTAAAAAGTGCTTTAAATATAAAAAAAAGATTTTCATGGACTTAAAGCTTGATTATGGCCCCACATTTATCACCGACTAGATCGGCAAGGTTATCATTGCAAAAGCAAGTAGCAGAGGTCTTAAGACCGCAGCTCTCACGCCGCGCCGCTCTAGCCTTTGCTAGGGGCACGACGTCTCCTTCCATGCTTGTTGTCAGGGGCAGTGTCAGCTCCGGATGCGTGCAGCGCTATCGTCATCGCCGCACGCTCTGGATGCTGGTCGGACTCAGTGGCGCAAATCTGCACCTATTTGAATGTTTGTAGAACAATCTGTCACTGCCCAAGTATATGTGCTACTTTGTGTGCTCCTGGGTGTGACAGATCGTTCTTTCTTGTGCCTAATATTGTTGCTGAACCTGCCTTTCTGACTACTCTACCTGCCTTAACCCTTACACTGCTGGATTGATCACTGTTGCTGAACCTGCCTGTCTGACTACTCTACCTGCCTTAACCCTTAAACTGCTGGACTGCTCTACTGTTGCCAAACCCTGCCTGCCTGAATATTCTAGTGGTGGATTAATTACTGTTGCTGAACCTGCCTGTCTGACTACTCTACCTGCCTTAACCCTTACACTGCTGGATTGATCACTGTTGCTGAACCTGCCTGTCTGACTACTCTACCTGCCTTAACCCTTAAACTGCTGGACTGCTCTACTGTTGCCAAACCCTGCCTGCCTGAATATTCTAGTGGTGTGCCCTTGGACTGCTTTACTGATGCCAAACCCTGCCTGACTATTCTAGTGGCTTATCCTTGGACTGCTTTATTGTTGCCAAACCTTGCACACCCTTTCCCATCAGTTCCTTCACTCAAGTGATTCCTCAGAAGCTCCTATCGAACACATCATACCCCCCTCCTGTGTGGTTGCTCAACTCAATACCACCCTTCTGCAAAGATTGCAACGTGCTCAGTCTAGTAAACCTCCTGGTGCCCCCATGGATTCCGATATCCTCTTTATACCTCTGAACCTATGCATCCCTATGGTAGCTTGGGCTCATGATAGCAAACTCTCAGGACATCCTGGTTCGACTAAGACTTTCAAGTGTCTTTTCCAACATGTTTGGTGGCCTACTATGAAGTCTGATGCGCAGGATTATGTGAAAGCCTGCACAATTTGTGCGACCAACAAGGCTCCCCGATCCTTGCCTCCTGGCTTGCTCTAACCATTGTCCATTCCCAAATGATCATGGACACACATAACAATGGACTTCATTGTGGACTTCCTTCTTCCGACCACCATACAGTTATCTGGGTTGTGGTGGACCACTTTTCCAGACTGGCTCACTTCGTACCCTTAACCAAACTGCCTTCTGCTCAGGAATTGTCCCTTGTTCTCTTGCATGTGGTGTGACTTCATGGCATTCCTGTGAATATTGTTTCCGACAGAGGTCCACAGTTCGTCTTTGCCTTCTGGAGAGTGTTTTGTAAGTTGATTGAAACCACTGTTTCCTTTTCGTCTGGCTACCATTCTCAGACCAATGGACTAACTGAGAGAGAAAACCAGGATCTTGAAGCCTACCTTAGAGCCTTTGTCAATGCTCGCCATACCAACTGGTCTGAATTGCTACCCCTAGCGTGCCATTCCAGTGGGTGAACGTGTTTGGATCTCTACTCTACACATTTGTCTACATCAACCCTGTCACAAATTGGGGCCTAGGTTTATCGGCCCTTACAAGGCCCTGAAAAGGCTGTCTCCAGTTGCCTACAAAGTGGCCTTGCCAAAAACCCTATGCATACACCCAGTCTTCCACATCTTACTACTTAAACCTTACATCAATAATAGATTTACCCGGCACCGAACTTCTCCTCCTCCACTCTTGGTTCGTGGTGACCCCAAATATGAAGTAGCTAAGATTCTGTATTCCAGATACAGGCGCAAACAACTGCAGTATCTGTTACTCTGTGACATATCATTCCTGGGTTCCTGCCTGTGATGTGCATGCTCCACCTCTGGTATCCAGATTCCTTGCTGCTCATCCTTTGAGGTTGACTCTGGTTCCCGAGGGAACCCTTGAAAAGGGGCTATGTCACGCGGCGCCATTCTAGCCGTTGCTAGTGGCACGGCGTGTTCTTCCCTGCTCATTGTCACGGGCAGTGTCAGCTCTGGATGTGTGTGGCGCTAACGTCATCGCCGCACACTCCAGATGCTGGTCGGAGCTCAGTGGTGCAAATCTGCGCCTATTTAAATGTTTGTAGAATGATCTGTCACTGCCCAAGTATAGGTGTTACTTTGTGTGCTCCTGGGTGTAACAGATCATTCTTTCTTGTGCCTAATATTGTTGCTGAACCTGCCTGTCTGGCTACTCTACCTGCCTTAACCCCTTAAACTGCTGGACTGCTCTACTGTTGCCAAACCCTGCCTGCCTGACCATTCTAGTGGTGTGCCCTTGGACTGCTTTACTGTTTCCAAACCCTACCTGCCTGACTATTCTAGTAGCTTATCCTTGGACTGTTTTACTGTTGCCAAACCCTGCCTAACTGACCATTCTAGTGGTTTATGCTTGGACTGCTTTGCTGTTGCCAGACCCTGCCTGCCTGACCATTCTTGTGGTTCATCCTTGGACTGTTCTGCTGTTACCGCTGGGGACTGTCCTGCCTGTGGTGAATGCCGCCTTCCTCATCTCACTAACTTTCTCTGCTCTGGGATATTCCCTATCATTCTGGCTCAACGCCGGGATAACAAGACTGCTGGCCGAGTTTCGTCTGATAGAGGAGTATCCCACGAGCGTTACAGCAGCTTCCTAACTAACGTTGCATATCATTTGCTTAGCTCACCCTCAGCTTAGCTCACCATCAGATTAGAGCACCCTAATTTTAGTGCACCATTGGCTTAGAGCAGGGGCGTTATAGTGCATAGGCCAACAAGGCCTGTGCCTAGGGTGGCAAAATTGCAGGGGCGGCACTTTTTGACATCACCGCTTAAAATTGGGTCCTAGTGCCCTGGTTATGATTCCCCATACACGCATCAGTACCCTCCACTTATCCCTACCGAACACCACTTGCTGCGCTGCAGCACTGCACATAAAATATAGCTGGATCTTTTCTATATCACAGGGCAGCCAGAGGGGAGGACTCTGCTTCATTTACTGTCAGTGAGGAGGCGAAGTGTTGGTACTGACAAACGGACATGAGCAAGCCTGACAAACGGACATGAGCAAGCCCGAGGAGCAGCAGGTGCTGCTCTTGCTAGTCCACAGTGCTCCAACCATGAGTGTTCGGTCCATGGAAGCTGGAGCTACTTTTCTCCTGCAAGGGCTTGTGTGGAACACCAGGTATGCAATACTCCTTTAAGCCTGCCTGTATGTTCTCATTGCAGTGCCTAGGGCAGCACAAAATCTAAATATGCCACTGACTTAAATCACCCTTAGCTTAGTGAAATAAAAAGAGAGAGAGAGAAAAAGAGAGAGAAAGAGAGAGAAAAAGAGAGAGAGAGAGAAAAGAAAGCAAAGAAAATAAATAAAATGTGGTCTATATCCTGAATCTTGCAAACTTCTTCTTTCTATCACCTTTTCTCCCTTATCTTCTCTAGAAAATATATGATTAGGTCATAAATTATTTCTATATATTTTCTAAAAATATTTGTGGCCATATCACTCAATTGAAAGTTTGCTCCTAGGCTGGCTTTGTAAGGATGAAGGTCATGGTATAACTACAAAAGCAAAATATTCAATATCCCTTTCCTGTTTCACACCAGAATGCACTATACATTATTCAGAGCTGTGGCGCAGCAATAACTACAAAACCTGCCAGGGCATAAAACAAGGGGAATACAGAAAGAAGCAGATACAAGATGTGTAGTCATTTTACCGATACTAATACAGGAATGTCTCCAAGAAATGCAATGCTATACACAAAATACGAGATACTGTAACTCAGTTTTAGTGAATTTCAGGAAATTCAATTTGTTGATAAAAAAAAGTATTTGATCATTTTTGTTGGTCACCAATAAAACAATATTTCCTATCATATTTTCCTATCACATTACAAACTTAAATAAAACATAAATTGTTATTGCAAATACTAAAGTTAAAGGGGCAGTCTACACCAAAATTGTTATTGTATAAAAAGATTGATAAAGTCTTCACTACCCATTCCCCGGCTTTGCACAACCAACATTGTTACTTTATATTAATATATTTTATGATATTTAAACCTCTAAATTTCTGCATGTTTCTAAGCCACTACAGACAGCCTCTTATCAGATGCTTTTTTATTAGCCTTTCACAACAGGAGACTGCTTGTTCATGTGGGCCATATAGATAACATTGTGTTCATGCTTGTGGAGTTATTTAAGAGTCAGCACAACACAGCTAAAATGCAAGTCAATAGATAATAAATAAAAAGTCATGTGATCAGGGGGCTGCCAGAAGATGTTTAGATACAAGGTAATCACAGAGGTAAAAAGTGTATTAACTGTGTTGGTTATGCAAAACTGGGGAATGGGTAATAAAGGGATTATCTATCTTTTAAAGCAATACAAATTCTAGTGTAGACTGTTGCTTTAAGTTTTAAAGAGACTTCAATTTAAGAAGGATCAAGATTTATTTTAAGATCTTCATTATCACAATTGAGAGACAGGCTGAAGTTTATATACCAAATAGAACTGGACTTTATATGCCAACGTTGGGGCCTATTTATGAAAGGCCTGTCGGATATGATCCGACATTGCGGATCATGTCTGACAGACCTCGCTGAATGCGGAGAGTAATACGCGCTCCGCTTTCAGCATTGCACCAGCAGTTCACAAGAGTGCAACACC